>NC_057802.1:264496925-264683237 GCF_018294505.1 Triticum aestivum
GGTAGCAGCGGCGCTCGGGGCGAGGCGCTCGGGTGCGAGGCTGGGAGCGGGAGGCGGGCGGTTGCGTGGGGCGCGGGCCCGGGCGGGCCTTGGTTGGGTCTAGACGGGCCGCGGGGCTTGGGGGCGCTGGGCGCGACGTGGCGGCTTTGGAATGGCCGAAGATGGCGGCGCAAGCGGCGGCTGGCCGATGGGGAGTCGCCAAGTGGTGGAGGGGGCTTGGGGCGCGCCGGATTCGGAGGAGAAAGTGGGAGGATGCGGCGGCTGATGATTGGGGTGGCACGGAAAACAAGCAGGAAGGTTAGGGGCGACAAAAATGGCAAGGGGGGCTGCTATTTATAGAAGGAGGGGTTAGGGTTGGTTTTTTTAGGCCTTTACGGACCCTCGGATCTCGATCTAACGGTCCGGCGCGGAGGGGGACTAGGTGGGCTATGAGAGATAGGCTTGGGCTGAGATGAGAGGAAAGGAGTGCAGCCCGACAACTGTTTCCGGAGACCGAAAACATCCGACGTTTGACCGGCTACAATGCCGCTATAAGTTTAACGGTAGGGCTATCAAATGAGCTCCGAATGCGACGAAACTTGACAGGCGCTCTTTCTACACTATAATAAGACCGCACGCCAAGTTTCGACCCATTCCGAGAACATTTTTAAGCCACTCACGAAACGGGGTCTGAGAGGTGCAACGGGCGTGTGTGGGAGTGTCGGATCGCGAAACGGACAACGGGGAAAAGGACCGGATGCAAGTTTGAAAACATGAAGATGCAATGCAGATGATGACATGAAAAAATGCAACACGCAAGCAAATGACATGGCAACGATGGCGAATAACTGGGAGACACCTGGCGCATCGGATTCGGGGCGTTACATTTTCCCTCCCGCCATACTCCATGGATGCTCTTCTCCCTGGCCATACCTCGCCTTTAAGCGAGGCTCTGGACCTAATACGACCCCTCGTCATTACAGAGGGGCAACGTCCAAATTATGCCCAGCTCGGACTAGGGGCTAAGTGCGGGGAATTTTACTTCCCACCCACCACCCACTTCATAGCCACCGTCGAGGACATAACCGACATGCTCGATCGTAACTCTGAAGACATCTATGGCATGAACATTGATGCCGGAGCGAACAAAGCCAAAACCCACCGCACACCGGATGCTGGGTGGCTACCTCCACATAAGACGTATACATGGCGAACACGCCAAAAGAGGATGGCGATGAAGGCAGTAAAGATCCAATCAAGTACAATAACACTGATAAACCTCCAAAGCGGCGACATTAGCGGCGCCGTTCAAAATCACGCCGCAACAAATAAAACAATACCGGCAATGGAGATGATAACACTCCGGAGAATGTCGAAGACCCAGATGCCCCCGTTGAACCAACATCCGAACAGGATGATAGGGAGGAGAGGCAGGGTAACCCTGGCGAGCCAGTCGGGAACGAAGACTCGGAGGACAACAATTATATGCCACCCTTTGAAGACGAAATAAGCCTCGGCGACTAAGACTTCATCGTGCCAGAGGAACCCCTCGAGCAAGAACGCTTTAAACAACAGCTCATCGCAACCGCAAGGAGTCTGAAAAGGAAGTAGCAACGGCTTCAAGCCGAACAGGACACGCTCAACGACAGATGGACTAATGTCCTGGCAGCCGCGGAATACGACCTTGCACGACCAAGCAAAAGCTACCCGAAGCGCAAGTTGTTACCCCAATTCGACGCCGAGGCACGGGAGCCCATAGCATCAGCGCGTAATGCAGCTGACAAACCAGACCGGCCACCGCGTGGCCGAGACAGAATGGCTACCCAAGCCGAACACCAGCCTACATTACCCCGCCATAAAAGTAGGGAGACAACGGCCAGGGGCTACACCTACGACCTACGGCAGGACCTGGACACTAGGGCAGGTCTAGCCAGATCAATCTACGGGCCAAGGGGACGTGCCCCAACATGAGAGGATGGCTATCAGGCACGGCGTGATCAACACAACCTCACTCAGTGCGAAAACCGCATAGGGACGTTCGCTGAACTCCGTCGCGACGTCGCTTGTATAGAGGCGCCGCACACCCCCTATGCTTCACCGAGGAAGTAATGGAGCACGAATTCCCAGAAGGGTTTAAACCTATGAATATCGAATCCTACGACGGAACAACTGACCCCGCAGTATGGATTGAGGATTTCCTTCTCCATATCCACATGGCCCGCGGTGATGATCTCCATGCTGTCAAATACCTCCCACTAAAATTAAAGGGACCAACCCGGCACTGGCTAAACAGCCTCCCGGAGAACTCCATTGGCAATTGGGAAGACTTGGAAGACGCCTTTCGCGACAACTTCCAAGGTACATATGTCCGGCCTCCGGACGCCGACGATCTAAGTCACATCATCCAGCAGCCCGGAGAGTCAGCCAGGAAACTCTGGACTAGGTTCTTAATTAAAAAGAACCAAATTGTCGACTGTCGGGACGCCGAAGCCCTCGCGGCCTTTAAGCATAGCGTCCGAAATGAGTGGCTGGCCCGTCACCTCGGCCAAGAAAAACCGAAGTCTATGGCAGCTCTTACTGCACTAATGACCCGCTTTTGCGCGGGAGAAGATAGCTGGCTAGCTCGACGAAGCAATAGCACTAGCGATCCTGGCTCCTCCGAAGCCAGGGACGGAAATGGCAAGCCATGGCACAATAAAAACAAGCGTCGAAACAATAATATAGGAACCCAGGACACGATGGTCAGCGCCGGATTCAGTGGCTCCAAATCCGGTTAACGGACGAAGCCATTCAAGGCAAACAAAGATGGTCCATCCAGTTTAGACAGGATACTGGATCGGCCCTGTCAAATTCATGGCAGCCCTGACAAACCCGCCAACCATACCAACAGAAATTGTTGGGTTTTCAAATAGGCCGACAAGCTCAATGCCGAACATAAAGGGAAGGGGCCGCCTAGTGACAGCGAAGACGAAGATACTCGCCAACCGAACACCGGGGGACAGAAGCAATTTCCCCCCGAAGTAAAAACAATAAACATGATATCCTTGATCCATATCCCTACAAGGCAGCACAAGCGTGCACTACGAGACGTTTGTGCCATAAAGCCGGTCGCCCCAAAATTTAACCCACGGGAGGCCTGCTCGATCACTTTTGATCGGAAGGACCACCCGACCGGTATCCGTCACAAAGGTTCGGTAGCTCTGGTCCTTGACCCAATCATTGATGGATTCCATCTCATGCGAGTTCTTATGGACGGCGGCAGTAGCCTTAATTTACTTTATCAGGACACTGTTCGCGAGATGGGCATTGATCCCTTAAGGATCAGGCCCACCACAGCTACCTTCAAGGGAGTAATACCCAGCGTAGAAGCTCACTGTACGGGATCAATCACATTGGAAGTCGTCTTTGGTTCACCGGACAACTTTCGGAGCGAAGACTTGATCTTCAATATTGCCCCTTTCTGCAATGGATACCACACACTGCTTGGGCGGACCGCCTTTGCTCGTTTCAATGCGGTCCCACACTACGCCTATTCAAAGCTTAAGATGCCCGGTCCACGCGGCGTCATCACGATCAACGGAAACACGGAATGCTCCCTATGTACCGAGGAGCATGCCACGACCATCATAACCGGAGTACAAAGCGGCCTCATCAAACCGCACACCTCATCGGCCATTAAGCCACCGGCCTCTACTACACAGGACTGGTCAATTTTAGAGCTGGATTAGCAGTTCCGCCTCTGTCATTCGCCACATATGCCCGCGAAGTTCGTATCGTGCATACATAATTATGCACTTAAAATGCCTTGGTCATCGGCGGAGGCACAATACGGACAGGCCTACAATACGGTTCGCCCTCCTACACTCTCCTTCTCTTTTTTCTAACCATTTCTTATCTTTTGCCATAGGTGAATCAAAGCCTGTTCATGCTACGGACCTGCGTGGACTCTTTCGGAGCTTGGTTTCGTCCAAGTAACCAAGGATTGCTCCTTTTAAGGAATGCTCTTCGCTAAGGCAAAGGCAGCGCAGACGTGCGACAGGAGGTCCAAAATATTTTTTGTAGACCAAACACTCTATTTAAAGCCTGTATAAAGCCTTTTTCCTCAGCCTTCGACCCCTGGCATGTAAAATGACCTGGGTAGGGGTGTTATTGTGACGCCCGGATAATTAGACTACAGTAATTCCTTGCTATTGATGCCACGCCACCTCTGTCACTGTAGTTAATCCCGCGTTAGTTCAAAAACCAATTCAAATTCAAAATTGAATAAAAGGCAAACAACAAAAGTTTTCAAACTTTAAAACTAAAATGTTCGGGTTGTGCCAAATAATGTGTAGGTAATTATGGTGGAGAACCACACTTTTATAAAATGTTCAAATATTCAAATGGTAATAAAACAGTAGCAAAACTATTATTTAAATACTTTAAATACTAAACAATTACAAAATATTTTATTTTAGGTGCCAAGTTAATTGTGGCAGTGGACTAATTAGTAATACTAATTTAGGTGCTCATCTGGCATTTTACAAAACTAAAATAAAATGTAACTAAAATAAAACAGAAAAGAAACACAAACAAAAAAGTGAAAGGAACCCCCCTGGCCAACTGGGCCAAGCGGCCCAGCCGGCCAGCACCATCCCCCCCGGCCGAAAGGCCCACTCCGACCCACCTGGCCCAGCTCCACCCTGACCCAACCGGCCTCCCTTATCCCCTCACCCCCACCCACTCCACCGACACTCCCCCCACGAAATATCTCCCCCTCTCCCCTGATTTGGATCGGGATCGAGAGGAGACCGCCGACCCCGCGCCAGTACGCCGTCGCCGCCCGGAGCTCGTCCTTGCCGGACCTCCCCGCCGGCCTGCCTCCCCGTCGCCCGGTCGTCGCCGACGACCACCCCGAGCCCCGCTGCCCTGACCCTACGCCCGCGGTGAGGCCCTCGGCCGTGCTCATCCCCTCCCCTGCATCGCCGCGCTCCCCGCGTTCGGCCCGCGCCCTGGCCGCGCGTCGCCCCGCCCGGCGTGCCTCCACACGCGCCGTGGCCGCACCTCCCTCCCACTTCTCCTCTGCCCCGCGCTCGCGCTCGCGGCGCCGCGCCGCGTGGCCGCGCCGTTGCCTCGCGCCCGTGGCTGCGCGCGAGCTCGCGCGCCCGCAGCCCCCCCCGCGTAGCCGCCGCCCGCGTCTGCCCGCCTCCTCTGCCGCTGCGCTGCTCGCCCGCCGTTTCGCCGCGCCCGCGTCGCGCCCCTGGCCTCCCTTCCTACCGCTGCTGCACCGCTGCGGCCTGCCACCCTGCGCGCCGCCGTGGCCCCCTGCTCGCCTGCAGCCCGCTCGCCCCGCTCCGGCTTTCCCCGTGCGCGCCCGCAGGCGCCCCCCACTCGTGCATGTCGTTGCTGGCCCGCCCACCGCGCCGACCGCCGCCGCCGCAGATCCCGCCCGCCTCCGCTCACCCCGTCGTGCACCGCCCGCGCCCGCCCTGTGCTCGCATCGCCCGTGCACCGACCCCGTCGTCGGGCCCCTGCCCGTCACCGCCTCCCATCGCCACTGCTCCGCCGCGGCTCTGCTTCACCCGCGCCACCACCGCTCGTGTAGACGGGCGGCTACCGTCGGCTCCCTCCCACTCGCCGACCGCGCGAGCGTCCGCCTCTGCCTGCCGCACTCGGCCGCCGTCGCCCAGCCGCCCCATTGGCCACGCCCAGGCCAGCGCCCGCACGCCCGCACACTCACGGGGCTCTGCCCGCAACGCCCCAGCGCCCGTGCGCCCGTTATGCCCTGCGGGGCCAATGACATGTGGGGCCCAGCCCACAGATCGAAAAGAAAAAATGATTTAAAATAATAATAATAAAAATAATAATAAATTAATTAATAAATAAATAAATAAAGAAAATAAAAATAAAAATAATTAATTAATTAAGTTAATTAACCCTGTTTAGATTAATCTAATTTATTAGTTAATTTAATTAATAGTTAATTAATTGGTTAACCCTAATTACCCCTAACCAGTCTATGACATGTGGGACCCACGTGTCAGATGACTGCTGACGTCAGCATGATGTCATGCTGATGTCATCACAACACTGTTTTGGATAATGTATATGTTAAATAATTAAATAAATTCCAGAAATTAATTTAAATCTTTTAAAATTCATATAAAATAAACCGTAGGTCGGATGAAAAAACTTTGTACATGAAAGTTGCTCAGAACGACGAGACGAATCCGAATACGCAGTCCGTTTGTCAGCCACACGTTCCTAACATAGCAAACATGGAACTTTCCCCCTCCGGTCCGTCTGTCCGAAAGCGCGAAACATCGGGAATACTTTCCCGGATGTTCCCCCCCTTCGCTGGTACCACCTACTGCCGCGTTAGTACACACCTAGCACCGCTCTTTGTCATGCCACGCATTGTCATGCTTATGTTTGCATTGTATTTACTGTTTCTTCCCGCTCTTCTCTCCGGTAGACTACGAGTCCGACGCTGCTGCTGCCCAGTTCGACTACGGAGTTGACGACCCCTCCTACTTGCCAGAGCAACCAGGCAAGCCCCCCCTTGATCACCAGATATCGCCTATTCTTCTCTATACTGCTTGCATTAGAGTAGTGTAGCATGTTACTGCTTTCCGTTAATCCTATCCTGATGCATAGCCTGTCATTGTTGCTACAGTTGTTTCCCTTACCTGCTATCCTACTGCTTAGTATAGGATGCTAGTGTTCCATCAGTGGCCCTACACTCTTGTCCGTCCGCCATGCTATACTACTGGGCCGTGATCACTTCGGGAGGTGATCACGGGTATATACTATATACATGACACATGTGGTGACTAAAGTCGGGTCGGCTCGTGAGTACCCGCAAGTGATTCTGAGGAGGGGGCTGAAAGGACAGGTGGCTCCATCCCGGTAGAGGTGGGCCTGGGTTCCTGACGGCCCCCGACTGTTACTTTATGGCGGAGCGACAGGGCAGGTTGAGACCACCCAGGAGAGAGGTGGGCCTGGCCCTGGTCGGCGTTCGCGGTTATTTCAAATACACGCTTAACGAGTTCTGGGTATTTGATCTGAGTCTGGCCATTTGGTCTATACGCACTAACCATCTACGCGGGAGTAGTTATGGGTATCCCGACGTCGTGGTATCAGCCGAAGCTCTTCTTGACGTCAGCGACGGAGCGGCGCGCGCCGGATTGGACTAGAACGCCTGCTAGGCTAGGTCTGCTTCCGGCCGCCCTCGCAACATGCAGGTGTGTAATGGGCGATGGGCCCAGACCCCTGCGCGCATAGGATTTAGACCGGCGTGTTGGCCTCTCGGTTGAGCCTAGGTGGGGCTGCGACGTGTTGATCTTCCGCGGCCGGGCATGACCCAGGAAAGTGTGTCCGGCCAAATGGGATCGAGCGTGTTGGGTTATGTGGTGCACCCCTGCAGGGAAGTTTATCTATTCGAATAGCCGTGTCCCTCGGTAAAAGGACGACCCGGAGTTGTACCTTAACCTTATGACAACTAGAACCGGATACTTAATAAAATACACCCTTACAAGTGCCAGATACAACCCGATGATCGCTCTCTAACAGGGCGACGAGGAGGGGATCGCCGGGTAGGATTATGCTATACGATGCTACTTGGAGGACTTCAATCTACTCTCTTCTACATGCTACAAGATGGAGATGGCCAGAAGCGTAGTCTTCGACAGGACTAGCTATCCCCCCTTATTCTGGCATTCTGCAGTTCAGTCCACCGTTATGGTCCTTTACACATATATCCATGCATATGTAGTGTAGTTCCTTGCTTGCGAGTACTTTGGATGAGTACTCACGGTTGCTTTTCTCCCTCTTTTCCCCTTTCTATACCTGATTGTCGCAACCAGATGCTGGAGTCCAGGAGCTAGAGATCCCGAGGATGAGTCTACATGGAGTTCGGCTTCGAGGAGTAGTTAGGAGGTCCCAGGCAGGAGGCCTTGCCTTTTCGATCGTTGCTACTTTTGTGCTAGCCTTCTTAAGGCAAACTTGTTTAACTTATGTCTGTACTCAGACATTGTTGCTTCCGCTGACTCGTCTATGATCGAGCACTTGTATTCGAGCCCTCGAGGCCCCTGGCTTGTATTATGATGCTTGTATGACTTACTTATGTTGTAGAGTTGTGTTGTGATATCTTCCCGTGAGTCCCTGATCTTGATCGTACACATTTGCGTGCATGATTAGTGTACGGTCAAATCGGGGGCGTCACAAGTTGGTATCAGAGCCAACTGCCTGTAGGAATCCCCCTTTCCAACTCCTTGGCCGAAGTTGAGTCTAAACAGTGAAAACTGTTTTACTAACATGGCTGTGTGGCTTACGGGCCCACGTCGCCATTGGGTGGTAGTAGGATCTTTTATTCCTCAACCTATACTCTGGGACTCTGACATCTCTTCTATTCGGGTTAAATGAATTTTGCTAAATCTAACATTAGGATCTCGTTATCACTTTCACCCAGAGAGCCCCTTATTACAGATGATCGTCTGCTGCACCAGAAAGATCCGAAGAGACTCTCCGATGTTCTCTTGAGACTTTATGGTGTCGCTTTTGCAATTCCCTTCCACCGATAAACCCTGTGGATAACCACGTATACTCGCCATTCATACAATGCTTCCCAGTTGATCTTGTTATTACAAGATACCCCGAAATTCTCTTTGCTGCTCCGAGAATCCTTTGAGCTTACTGCCTTGATGTTCTTTGTCACCTGAATACCCTTACGGATAATTCTCGCACTTATCGAGTATCCGCTCATTCCCCAGTTGTTCATGTGTTTCACAATGGTCTTCGAAATACTATTCGATCCTCCAAAAATCCTTAGTAGCTTATTGCTCTGCAATACTTGTCTGCTTGCATGATGGATGATTTCCATATGTCTGGCAATATTCGTTAGTATCCTTAGGCACTGTCATTTTGATCCTTTTGATTCAACATGAGTGTGAATGCACGCAATCATCAGTTGATCCTTTTAAATTATCTTTCCGGCTCAGACGTCATTTTAAACATGAGCTGGATCTCGACCAATCAAATTTGCCATCGATTGTACCCGTAAGTTTATTCGACTTACCCATCCTCAATCAGAGCGTTTGCTTCTGATCCCTTGAATTTGAAATTATACTTCCTTTGCATTGAGCTTGAGTTAGTCAGTTGTTTCTATAATCAGATCCCTTGTGGACCACCAGACCCTTTTGTCGTATTTTATCCGACAATGTCCTTCATATTAAATAAGCTTGTGAGCTTTTCCTCGGATACATAATGCCTTTGGTAAATTGTATCCTCTGCTTTGTGAACCATGCTCTACTTTCGAGCTTGTATTATTTACTCCGAAGTTTGTAGTATATATTTCTACGATGCCCCGATGGGTTGAACCTATGCCTTCCTTAATCTGTGTGAACCCGAAGGATTTCGCGGGACATACTTATCTGGTATTGCACCAGGTAAAACTTTCGACAACTAATGTCATTATCAAAATACGAGAGGCGAATGGAAGGTTATGCATTGAAGAAGTGGGAGTCGACCTTGAACCTTTGTGTTCATGCCCATGGACACGATGTAGATCCTATCACGGAAGCTTCTTATAATAATAGCTATTTCCCTGGTATAATATCATCTGGTATCGGTGAATTGATCCTTTGCAATCGTGGTTCCGACCATGTTTCTCCTTGATTCCGTTTCTCGTGCAAGTTTGAGCACTTGTCTTCTGCAAAGCAATACCCTAGTCCAACCTCTACCTTGATCTGTCGTCGAGTATTACCCCCTGGTATCTCGAGATTATCATGGAACTGCATAACTTCTTACGAGTTCTTCATCAAGTGCTACATTCTCACTGATTCCAATTTTTCACGGGCTCTGAGTTATTAATCACGCAAAGACACCGATAACTGAACCGAGTTGCACTACGGTTCAACAACTCTTGGTAACCTTCATTACTTACGAGTTTGAACTCGATCACGTCATTCCTAGCCTACTCGGCTACATCATTATCGTGCTGATTTTAACTGTGCTACCTGGTCCTTAATCACGGAGCACAACCTTCGACGGTGAGCTAATCTTACGTCGATCTTCCTCGTCATATCACTTCTCCTTGAACAGCAAACTTGATTTCGAGTTTGTGTCCTACCCGTGGTTCCAATAACCTTTCGCTTTCATCATTCCTTTGACTTGATGTCATCGTCGATCAGTTACATCTTCTTGAAAACCTCTCGACAAATTTGTCGTG
The DNA here is from genome assembly GCF_018294505.1 of Triticum aestivum. Classification (NCBI taxonomy): domain Eukaryota; kingdom Viridiplantae; phylum Streptophyta; class Magnoliopsida; order Poales; family Poaceae; genus Triticum; species Triticum aestivum. The sequence continues at coordinate 264,507,112 of NC_057802.1, forward strand.
ATCATTGTCAACAATTTGACTTCTTCCAAGTTGTGTGTCGAAATTCAGGATGAGAAATACCATCCTTGCCCCTCGATGAATTGTGTTATCATCGAAAACATTCTTGCCTCCCCCCAACACAAACTTGTTCATATTTTGTGTTGTATCTTGATTTCCCTGCTATCCAACTTATGTTAAGTTCTACCGCGGAGTATTACCATCTTTGATGTCAAGAATGTTGTGAGGATTGCTCCACCTCTTAAGAATTCTTGCTATAATGATACTTCTCACCATCGCCATTCTTTCTTGGTCCTCGTGTTGATTCCAACCGGGGTACCCACAAGTGGTTTGTGATGTGTAGATTCTAAACTTCTAGCAAACTTCTAGCAACCCTATTGCTTTGAAGTTATTGGTCTATAGTTTCATTCTACGTCTATGGCTTAATGAATCATCATTCGAACATTGATCGTGCTACCTAGCCCATATTTCAGGTGCACATTTCAACCAATGTTTAACTGTGTATGTTTTCCTCGAGCATACATCATTAAGTCATTCGATCTAGCTAATGTTATCTCCTTGTTCACATAGTTGTGGAAATCCATCTTTTGGAAGTCTCAATGGATTGTCGCTGAGTCAATCAGTCACCTCCTCACCTCTCCTTGGTTTAATGATGAACTCTTGTTTCGGAACTTGCTTTCATAGTTCATTTCCCGAGAATCTTACAATGTCATCCCATCAATTTGTGTTGCACCTTTCTTCTCAGACATCCGAAGTCTGAGTTATCCTAACACCAATCAGATCTGAATCTCGGTCAGATATGATGGTTGGAACATATTTCCAAGAGTTATAACATTGGTCTATTTATGACCCGGTAAGATGATGTCATGGCTCGCACACCTGGCTGGAGGACCTATTCTTCCATGAGGAAATGGTAAGACTTACTCTATAAAGTTGTTCTTGAAGGATCCTTTGTGAATCCAAGTTCTGATCTTTACCCAATGACCATGTCAATGCTATCTTGAAGCATGTCTGTGGTACTCCGGTTTTCAATAAGAACATTTAAAGCACAATGCTAAATTTTCCTTATCAATTATCCAAACACCGTTGTATGGGTAATGTCAGGAAAGTTCTGTCCCCTTACCTAAATGGTTTTCTACCTTCTATCCTGTCATGGATATCATCTGCTTGTCCTTGGGAAGGATATACCCCTGAAATATGTGTTTAAACACATTTTCCTTTCCATTGTTCTGTTTAATCTGATGATCAAATTTTCCTTTCTGTTGTTTTGTTTAACCTTTCTGGTGATCTATATGATCTAAGCAGTAATGTTCTTCTGCTTATGTAAACATCTTGCTGTACAACCGTGTCGGTAAGACCCTGTTACTATTGTTGATGACATTCCGGTAACCACCGATGGACGAGAACTTTGCCTATTCGTCCGCCTCGTTCAACGAGCAGGAAAATGGTTCTCTTCGTCCCTCGCCCTTGGTACCGATGTTGTTGCCGACATAACTGACCGGCTACCCTCTGACATGCCTTGCGTACATGATCGTGCAAGACGTCACCGCCCTTCCTACTTTTAACCCACATGGTGGGCCCATAACCCACCGTTCCACAGGATCGAAACCTGACTCTCCTGTACACCCTGTTGTCAAAGGTATTCCTCGCGTTTGACTTTGTATGTAATTCACGGGCCACCAGCCTGTTGATCTATTCAGGTATCAGATGCAATGCTTAATCACATTGCTCTAAACCCCTTCAACACTTCGTTTCAGGCATCGAACTATTGTCTGCCCGCTCGAAACTTCCCATGATACTTCCTTACCTTACTCTTGATATTTTCTTAAGTTTCAATTCAAGAGTTACTTTTCGCCTCCTTCCCCGCTGTGAACTACCAGGTAGTCAACCTTGCAGAGGTCCGTTCTTACAGAATAACCACCCTTTATTCTTTCGTAAGTACGATGGAGATCCTGAAGGAAGGACGACAATTTCATCATGATGCATTGAGGCATAGGAGTGAAGACATCAATGCTATGGATCGACCTCTTCGAGGAGAGCAACCAAAGACAAGAAGATCCATTAGACTTTCGTAACCAGGACTTTCCCCCTTACACCCCTCTTAAATCTCGGGACGAGATTTCTTGTAGTGGAGGAGAATTGTGACGCCCGGATAATTAGACTACACTAATTCCCTGCTATTGATGCCACGTCACCTCTGTCACTGTAGTTAATCCCGCGTTAGTTCAAAAACCAATTCAAATTCAAAATTGTATAAAAGGCAAACAACAAAAGTTTTCAAACTTTAAAACTAAAATGTTCGGGTTGTGCCAAATAATGTGTAGGTAATTATGGTGGAGAACCACACTTTTATAAAATGTTCAAATATTCAAATGGTAATAAAACAGTAGCAAAACTATTATTTAAATACTTTAAATACTAAACAATTACAAAATATTTTATTTTAGGTGCCAAGTTAATTGTGGCAGTGGACTAATTAGCAATACTAATTTAGGTGCTCATCTGGCATTTTACAAAACTAAAATAAAATGTAACTAAAATAAAACAGAAAAGAAACACAAACAAAAAAGTGAAAGGAACCCCCCTGGCCAACTGGGCCAAGCGGCCCAGCCGGCCAGCACCATCCCCCCCGGCCGAAAGGCCCACTCCGACCCACCTGGCCCAGCTCCACCCTGGCCCAACCGGCCTCCCTTATCCCCTCACCCCCACCCACTCCACCGACACTCCCCCCCACGAAATATCTCCCCCTCTCCCCCGATTTGGATCGGGATCGAGAGGAGACCGCCGACCCCGCGCCAGTACGCCGTCGCCGCCCGGAGCTCGTCCTCGCCGGACCTCCCCGCCGGCCTGCCTCCCCGTTGCCCGGTCGTCGCCGACGACCACCCCGAGCCCCGCTGCCCTGACCCTACGCCCGCGGTGAGGCCCTCGGCCATGCTCATCCCCTCCCCTGCATCGCCGCGCTCCCCGCGTTCGGCCCGCGCCCTGGCCGCGCGTCACCCCGCCCGGCGTGCCTCCACACGTGCCGTGGCCGCACCTCCCTCCCACTTCTCCTCTGCCCCGCGCTTGCGGCGCCCAGCCGCGCGGCCGCGCCGTTGCCTCGCGCCCGTGGCTGCGCGCGAGCTCGCGCGCCCGCAGCCCCCCCGCGTAGCCGCCGCCCGCGTCTGCCCGCCTCCTCTGCCGCTGCGCTGCTCGCCCGCCGTTCCGCCGCGCCCGTGTCGCGCCCCTGGCCTCCCCTTCCTCCCGCTGCTGCACCGCTGCGGCCTGCCACCCTGCGCGTCGCCGTGGCCCCTGCTCGCCTGCAGCCCGCTAGCCCCGCTCTGGCTTTCCCCGTGCGCGCCCGCAGGCGCCCCCCACTCATGCATGTCGTTGCTGGCCCGCCCGCCGCGCCGACCGCCGCCGCCGCAGATCCCGCCCTCCTCCGCTCACCCCGTCGTGCACCGCCCGCGCCCGCCCTGTGCTCGCATCGCCCGTGCACCGACCCCGTCGTCGGGCCCCTGCCCGCCACCGCCTCCCATCGCCAGTGCTCCGCCGCGGCTCTGCTTCGCCCGCGCCACCACCGCTCGTGCAGACGGGCGGCTACCGCCAGCGCCCTCCCACTCGCCGACCACGCCAGCGTCCGCCTCTGCCTGCCGCACTCTGCCGTCGTCGCCCAGCCGCCCCGTTGGCCACGCCCAGGCCAGCGCCCGCACGCCCGCACACTCACGGGGCTCTGCCCGCAACGCCCCAACGCCCGTGCGCCCGTTATGCCCTGCGGGGCCAATGACATGTGGGGCCCAGGCCACAGAACGAAAAGAAAAAATGATTTAAAATAAAAATAAAAATAAAAATAAAAATAATAAATTAATTAATAAAAATTAATAAATAAATAAAAATAAAATAAAATAATTAATTAGTTAATTAATTAAGTTAATTAACCCTATTTAGATTAATCTAATTTATTAGTTAATTTAATTAATAGTTAATTAATTAGTTAACCCTAATTACCCCTAACCAGTCTATGACATGTGGGACCCACGTGTCAGATGACTGCCGACGTCAGCATGATGTCATGCTGATGTCATCACAACACTGTTTCGGATAATGTATATGTTAAATAATTAAATAAATTCCAGAAATTAATTTAAATCTTTTAAAATTCATATAAAATAAACCGTAGCTCGGATGAAAAAACTTTGTACATGAAAGTTGCTCAGAACGACGAGACGAATCCGAATACGCAGTCCATTTGTCAGCCACATCTTCCTAACATAGCGAACATGGAACTTTCCCCCTCCGGTCCGTCTGTCCGAAAGCGTGAAACATCGGGAATACTTTCCTGGATGTTCCCCCCCTTCGCCGGTACCACCTACTGCCGTGTTAGTACACACCTAGCACCGCTCTTTGTCATGCCACGCATCGTCATGCTTATGTTTGCATTGTATTTACTGTTTCTCCCCCCTCTTCTCTCCGGTAGACTATGAGTCCGACGCTGCTGCTGCCCAGTTCGACTACAGAGTTGACGACCCCTCCTACTTGCCAGAGCAACCAGGCAAGCCCCCCCTTGATCACCAGATATCGCCTATTCTTCTCTATACTGCTTGCATTAGAGTAGTGTAGCATGTTACTGCTTTCCGTTAATCCTATCCTGATGCATAGCCTGTCATTGTTGCTACAGTTGTTACCCTTACCTGCTATCCTACTGCTTAGTATATGATGCTAGTGTTCCATCAGTGGCCCTACACTCTTGTCCGTCTGCCATGCTATACTACTGGGTCGTGATCACTTCAGGAGGTGATCACGGGTATATAATATATACATTATATACATGACACATGTGGTGACTAAAGTCGGGTCGGCTCGTTGAGTACCCGCAAGTGATTCTGAGGAGGGGGCTGAAAGGACAGGTGGCTCCATCCCGGTAGAGGTGGGCCTGGGTTCCTGACGGCCCCCGACTGTTACTTTATGGCGGCGCGACAGGGCAGGTTGAGACCACCCAGGAGAGAGGTGGGCCTGGCCCTGGTCGGCGTTCGCGGTTATTTCAAATAACACGCTTAACGAGTTCTGGGTATTTGATCTGAGTCTGGCCATTTGGTCTATACGCACTAACCATCTACGCGGGAGTAGTTATGGGTATCCCGACGTCGTGGTATCAGCCGAAGCTCTTCTTGACGTCAGCGACGGAGCGGCGCGCGCCGGATTGGACTGGAACGCATGCTACGCTAGGTCTGCTTCCGGCCGCCCTCACAACGTGCAGGTGTGCAATGGGTGATGGGCCCAGACCCCTGCGCGTATAGGATTTAGACCGGCGTGCTGACCTCTCGGTTGAGCCTAGGTGGGGCTGCGACGTGTTGATCTTCCGCGGCCGGGCATGACCCAGGAAAGTGTGTCCGGCCAAATGGGATCGAGCGTGTTGGGTTATGTGGTGCACCCCTGCAGGGAAGTTTATCTATTCGAATAGCCGTGTCCCTCGGTAAAAGGACGACCCGGAGTTGTACCTTGACCTTATGACAACTAGAACCGGATACTTAATAAAATACACCCTTACAAGTGCCAGATACAACCCGATGATCGCTCTCTAACAGGGCGACGAGGAGGGGATCGCCGGGTAGGATTATGCTATACGATGCTACTTGGAGGACTTCAATCTACTCTCTTCTACATGCTGCAAGATGGAGATGGCCAGAAGCGTAGTCTTCGACAGGACTAGCTATCCCCCCTTATTCTGGCATTCTGCAGTTCAGTCCACCGTTATGGTCCTTTACACATATATCCATGCATATGTAGTGTAGTTCCTTGCTTGCGAGTACTTTGGATGAGTACTCACGGTTGCTTTTCTCCCTCTTTTCCCCTTTCTATACCTGATTGTCGCAACCAGATGCTGGAGTCCAGGAGCTAGAGATCCCGAGGATGAGTCTACATGGAGTTCGGCTTCGAGGAGTAGTTAGGAGGTCCCAGGCAGGAGGCCTTGCCTTTTCGATCGTTGCTACTTTGTGCTAGCCTTCTTAAGGCAAACTTGTTTAACTTATGTCTGTAATCAGATATTGTTGCTTCCGCTGACTCGTCTATGATCGAGCACTTGTATTCGAGCCCTCGAGGCCCCTGGCTTGTATTATGATGCTTGTATGACTTACTTATGTTGTAGAGTTGTGTTGTGATATCTTCCCGTGAGTCCCTGATCTTGATCGTACACATTTGCGTGCATGATTAGTGTACGGTCAAATCGGGGGCGTCATAGTTATAGTCTGTAAGATTGCGTTCGACGTATCAATCGGATTCCATTGAACATAATCCGTGTTCAGTACTTACTTTCCTCATAGAACTGTATTCTGCTTCCTCGGTTGTTTCACACACACCTCAGCACTAATCGCCAGGGGCTCGATATGGCAACACATTGGTTGCCCAACAAGTCCGAATAGCTCTACATCATACTTCGGCGTCACGAGTTTGGAATTGTATGCATCAGCTCCGAATCATGTCTTTGGTCAATAGTTGGGTTGCCCGGCTCCTGTGCTTACTACCTTATGTTCCGTCTTATCGGCTAGGGTAGTAAAGGGAGAACTATTGCGATTGTGTTTCCGGTTCACCTGGTTAAGCACCTCAGTAGAGAAAGCCGAAAACTGACTGTCATGATGAGGCGAGAGCTGGTCAACCACTCGGCGACCTTTTAAAATCTCTTGCGATTTCTTTCGTATAACACGAAGGACCGTTTTCCGGTCACCTGTGTAACGCAATCATATTCGGATAACCGCGTACATACCAGGGGCTACATCGTAGACCCGTCGTCAAAATCCTATGGCTAAGTGAAAGTGTTAAAGCCCTATAGTCTGATTTCCTAGTTCGTCGCACTGACACCTCCTTCACGGACCAAGACGTTGGGTCAAGTGTGGTCAGGTGCTATTCCGAACACCCCTGTATTATATGCGAGGGGGCTGAAGCCGATGACTGGAAAACTTTCAGATTATAATAAACAGCCGCACAGGAGGAAATAACTTTCAGCCACAGGCATAAATATAACAGAGCCTCAAATGTGTCATAATATTGTTCTCACAATTCCGGTACATTTATTCAAACAAAGTATCCTTCGAGCACTGACCCTCTATCAAGCGGGCTCCCTCTAGGACGTCTTCCAAATAATGCTCCGGTGTGCGATGGTCCTTGCCTGTGGGTGGGCCATTCGCTACAACATCGGTGGCCTTCATCTTTGCCCAATACATCTTGACATGGGCGAAGGCCATCCGTGCACCTTCTATGCACACCGACCGCTTAACGGCGTCGATACACGGCACTGCATCGACAAGTCGCTGCACCAAGCCGAAATAGCTTGTCAGAATTAGTTCAGCCGGTCATAGCCGGACCACGACGTCCTTCATGGCAGCTCCGGACATCTTGTGGAGCTCGGCCCACTGGGCCATCTGCTCGTTCAGCAACGACGGACGCCTTGGCACATTGAATTGTGACCTGAAAAGCTTCTCCGCAGCGCGTCCTTCCCGCGCTTGGAAAAACTGCGCCGCATCGGAGACACTCTTCGGCAGGTCCAAGAACGCGTCTAGAGAACTCCACAATTGATTAAGTTGAGCATACTTAGGGTCAACGAACTTAGTCTGTAAAAGAAAGGGCTTACCAGCCGATATCTCCCCAGCTTGCCGGATCTCCTCCCGAGCCGCTCTAGACTCGGACCGTGCCTCTCTCGCCTCTTGTAAGGCCTTGTCGAGTTCGGCTGCCTTGGCTTTGTTATCCTCCTCGAGTGATTGGCATTTGCCAGTGGCATCCTTCAGCTCTCGCCCTATGGTAGATATTCTCTCCTCGCACTGGCACCGAATGGCCCGTTTGGCCTTTAAATCAGCAGCCGCCTTCTCGGCGGCCGCATTACTTACTCTGGCTTGCTCCTTAGCACGGGCAAGCTTGGCCCGAAGGGTCTCAACCGCGGCTGCACCATCTACAATTATGCATGTCACAGTGTGTAACTTTCAGCTTCATGCTCATATCATTATACACGCATAAGCGGGCTGTCCCAAAACATACCTTGTGCCTCGTCAAGCCGCGTGTTAATAAGAGTAATGTCCTCTTCGGCTATCTCAAGTTTATGCTTCAGATCTGCAACTTCCGCAGCTTGGACGGTCGCCAATGACGTAACAGCCTGTTTTCAAATTAATTATGTCACTTCCTGAGCATATATTTTTGATCCTCTGATCGCCTCCCTGTGGAAGCCGACCAGAGTCTCAGGGGCTACTACCTATACACAGGTGCATTCTGCATGTAAGGAGTGGTTAAAATATTACATTGCATACCTCGAAGCCTCTTAGCAGGCCCGTGAAGGCTTCATTCAATCCGCTTTTGGCGGACAGAATCCTTCCAACTAACGTACCCATTAAGGTACGATGTTCCTCTGAGATGGACGCACTTTGCAACGCGCCCATCAGAGTATCCGGCACCTCCGGATCCCTGGAGGCTGCTGCGGGAGTACGAACTCCCTTCCAAGGGATATGCTTACTCGACCCTAGAGTCGTCTTCGGCTGTAAACCGGATAGTTCAGGGCCCTCATTGTTGGTCCCTGTGGGGGCTGCGCCCCCTGGACCCTTGACGACCGAAGTATCACCTTCGGGCGCTGTCTTCATTGTCCCCCTCGCCGTTGGATGGTCATGGGAGATCCTCCGGGATGACACCTCGGGGTCGTCCGCCCTTAGGGGGAGGAAGCTGGTGGAGGCGTCTCGCTTTCCATCATCTCCAGAGGCAAGTCCCCCGATGAGGACTGTGAAGGAAGACAGCGAGCCGGACTGCAAACATATAGTTTGAATGTTATCCCTATGACCCGAAAAGAACGGGAAATGTCTAGAGCAACCTTGTTCACTTACGATTCGGCGAAGGGCTTGTCCTTACGGAGGTACTTTGGGACGACATCGGCTTCCAAACCCGAACCATCTGACAGGGATATCTTCCCTCCCTTGCATGCCTCCGCCTCCAAGTCTGTGGAGGCAGTCCTTTTCCTCCCAAGGGGAGAAGGGATATCGCCTTCTTCTTCCCCTTCCTCTTCAGAAGAGGGAGCTTGAGTCTCCACGGACGTAGCGTCCAATATACCTTTAGAGTGGAGGCCACCTTCGGCCTTTTTGCTTTTCTTCTTGACCTCCTTCGCCAGTACTTGATACGGCGCTGGGGCCAGCATCCTCATCAGCACAGGATCGGCTGAGCTTTTGGGAAGTGGAGCTGAACACCTAATTCATTCCGCCTTCTTTATCCAGCCCTGGTCAAAGATAGGTTTCTCAGTACATCGCTATGGGATAATCAACCAAGTTGCATTCTGAAATCGGGTGCTTACCGGGGTATCCGGATGGTTGCAGTCAAGGTCGATGTCCTCGGTTGTATCCGGCCACTGCTTTCGAGTCTTGAAGAATAGTTTCCACATCCCTCTATGCGTTGTGCCAAAGAATTGCTGGAGGGTCCGCGGTCCTTCCGGATTGAACTCCCACATACGGAGAGGCCGTCGCTGGCACGGGAGGATCCGGCGGACTAGCATTACCTGGATCACGTTGATGAGGCCGGTGTCCATTTCGAGGATGCTCTGGATGCGTCTTTGTAGCGTCTGCACTTCATCAGTTGATCCCCAGTCTAGCCCCTGGTTAATCCACGACGCGAGTTGCAATGGAGGGCCAGATCAGAACACAGGTGTGGCCACCCATTTAGTACCGCAGGGTTCGGTGATATAGAACCACTCCCGCTGCCATAAGTTGGAGGTTTCCGTGAAGGTGCCTTTCGGCCAGATAGTATTGGTGAGCTTGCTCACCATAGCACCGGCGTGAAGGACTCCCTCAGTAGCCCCTGGTTAATCCACGACGCGAGTTGCAATGGAGGGCCAGATTGGAACACAGGTGTGGCCACCCATTTAGTACCGCAGGGTTCGGTGATATAGAACCACTCCCGCTGCCATAAGTTGGAGGTTTCCGTGAAGGTGCCTTTCAGCCAGATAGTATTGGTGAGCTTGCTCACCATAGCACCAGCGTGAAGGACTCCCTCAGTAGCCCCTGAACGAGGCTTCAATGACGATGTGTCCGGCGTGCCTTTCGGCCCGCACTCTGCCTGCTCCCCATCGACTATCTTCGGCTTCACATTGAAGGTCTTGAGCCATAGGCCGAAGTGTGGAGGGATGCGGAGAAAAGCCTCGCACATGACGATAAACGCCGAGATGTGAAGAAAGGAGCCTGGAGCTAGATCATGAAAATCTAGCCCATAATGGCACATGAGGCCACGAACGAAAGGGTGAAGAGCGAACCCTAGCCCGCGGAGGAAGTGAGGGATGAGTACAACCCTCTCGCCGGATTTTGGTGTAGGGACAACCTGCCCCCGGGTGGGGAGCCTGTGGGGGATTTCCGCGGTCAGGTACCTCGCCTCCCGGAGCTTCGCGATATCTTCCTCGTTGACTGAGGAGGCCGCCCACCTGCCTTGGGAGCTGGATCCGGACATAGCTGAAAGGCGAAGTGGCAATGAAGGAAATTGAGACCTGGGTGCTGGAGCTCGAGGTTAGAAAGGCTGGGGAGGAGAAAGGCGTGGGGGAAAAAGACGGGTCTGTACTCTTTTATAAAGATGATGAATATTGAACGCCTCCTCACGGGCCTTAAAGCTCGCCTCTTCCCCAGGGATCGTGCAAACAACACGGTTGGATTACCCATGCCCGTAATGATAAGGATCCCGTGATAAGGGGGCACGATCTCTGTTTGGCATGACGTGTCAATAAAGACCACATCTCGTAACATGGAGCGAGAGGCCGAACGATGATTCAAAATAATAACCAGGCCAGGGACATAACGTCTCGCCGTAACAATTGTCAGCAGATGGGACTTGTTAAATATTATACTCTTCGCGGCTGTGTGTGGAGCTTGTTTTGGAGAGCCGGACACGTTTTCTGTGTTCGAGGACTACTTTGAAGTATTTGGAGGAGGAACCTGCCTTGCAATGCCGAAGACAATCTGCACGCCGGACACATCGTCATTGAAGCCTCGTTCAGGGGCTACTGAGGGAGTCCTAGATTAAGGGGTCCGCGGACGTCCGGGCTATGTGATGTGGGCCGGACTAATGGGCCATGAAGATGCAAGATAGAAGATTTCTACTCATGTCCGGATAGGACTCTCATTGGCGTGGAAGGCAAGCTTGGCATTCGGATAGGAAGATTCCTTCCTCTATAAACCGACTCTGTATAAACCTAGGTCCCTCCGGTGTCTATATAAATCGGAGGGTTTAGTCCGTAGAGGCAATCAGAATCATAATCATACAGGCTAGACTTCTAGGGTTTAACCATTACGATCTCAAGGTAGATCAACTCTTGTAACCCCATATTCATCCAATATAATCAAGCAGGAAGTAGGGTATTACCTCCATCGAGAGGGCCCGAACCTGGGTAAACATTGTGTCCCTGTCTCCTGTTACCATTGATCCTAAGACGCACAGTTCGGGACCCCCTACCCGAGATCCGCCCGTTTTGACACCGACAACCGCCTTGGGCTTAACGGCCGGGCGGGCGCCCATGGTGAAACTACCGATCTGGAGGATCTGCCCAGGAACTAGGGCCCTTCCAGAGGTGATTTTGTCGTTGACGACAAGGCGAGACATTGATCCTTCTATCGACAACACAGAGGAACTCTCAATGAAAGCACCAATGTCGGTGTCAAAACTGGCCGATCTCGGGTAGGGGTCCCGAATTGTGCGTCTGAGGATCGAAGGTAACAGGAGGCGGGGGACACGATGTTTACCCAGGTTCGGGCCCTCTTAATGGAGGTAATACCCTACTTCCTGCTTGATTGACTTTGATGAGTATAGGGGTTACAAGAGTTGATCTACCTCGAGATCGTGATGGCTAAACCCTAGATGTCTAGCCTGATGATTGTGATCGCCTCTACGGACTAAATCCTCCGGTTTATATAGACACCGTTGAGGGCCATGGTTGTACAAAGTCGGTTTACAGAGAAAGGAAACTATACGACTAGCCGCCAAGCTTGCTATCCACGCCAAGGAGAGCCCCATCCGGACACGGGGAAAGGCCTTCTATCTTGTACCTTCACGGCCCATTAGTCCGGCCCACATCACATAGCCCGACCATCCGAGGACCCCTTAATCAAGGACTCCCTCAGCAAGCGAAGCAAGAGGAGAAAAAATTCCAACTCTGGCAAACGAAAAACGCGAAAACTCCAAATTTCATTTAAGAAGTTGCAAACGAGCTACAGAAAGAAAGCAAAAGAACAGCCACGTCCGGCACCTAGACTTGTCTTCTCACCAACGCGGAGCTAAGTGCTGCCACTAGGACGTAGGTGGGAGCCCCCATGAGGCCCGCGGGCGGCACTCAGGAGACTCCGGAGCATGTACAACCCCAACTCATTATTACGTGAGAGTGTCATGAGCGGAGACCTTCACAGGCACGGGGCCTTGCTTCATGGGTAGAACTTCCGGAGGTGCTAGATGTTCCAGGAGTTCTGGATGGGGATCCCGTCCTGCGTCTCCAGGCGCGCGGCGCCAGGCCTGGAGACATGGGCGATCCTGAACAGGCCCTCCCACATGGGTGAGAGCGTATGCAGCGCCTCCCTGGAGAGCACCCGCCTCAGGACAAGATCACCCACCTCGAGCGTCCTGGAGAGGATGCTGCGGCGGTACCTGCTGGTACCTCGCTGCTCGGAGCGAGGCTTGGCGGCGGCGTTCCTCCCCCAGCACGAGGTCCATCCCCCGCGAGGCGTCCTGGTGTGCCTTGTCAAACGCCAAGACCCACGCGGAGTGATGCCTAACCTCGTGAGGGAGAACCGCTTTAGCTCCATAGACGAGGAAGAATGGAGTTTCGCCCATTGGCTTGGTCACGGTGGTGCGGATGGACCACAACACGGACTGGAGCTCGTCAAGCTAGCCCCTGCCGCAGGCCTGGAGCTTCTTCTTGAAGGTTCTTGCCTTGAGGCCTCTCAGGACCTCCGCATTGGCGCGCTCGGCCTGGCCATTGCTCCTGGGGTGTGCCACCGAGGCATAGCATATCTGCATTCCAAGGTTAGCACAATATGTTTTGAAAAGGTTGCTAGTGAACTGTGAGCCGTTGTCGGTGATGATGCGATTAGGAACCCCGAATCGGCTTATGAGGCCCTTGATGAACTTGACTGCCGAGCTGGCTGGGATGGTGCGGGCTGCCTCCACCTCTGCCCACTTGGTGAACTTGTTGATGGCGATGTAGAGGTAGCGGTAGCCCCCGGGCGCTCGAGGGAACGGTCCCAAGATGTCCAGCCCCCAGACCGCGAACGGCCATGAGAGCGGGATGGTCTGAAGACTCTAAGCGGGCTAGTGGATCTGCTTGGCATGGAATTGGCAGGCTTCACAGGATCTCACCAGCTCGGTGGCATCATTGAGTGTCGTGGGCCAGTAGAATCCACTATGGAATGCCTTGCCCATGAGGGTGCGTGATGAAGAGTGATGCCCGCAGTCCTCGCCCTGTATGTCAGCCAGCAGCTTGTGTCCCTGCTCCCTGGAGATGCACCGTAGAGAGACGTCGTTTGGCCGCTTTCGATAGAGCTCACCGTCCTGAATGCAGTATGCAGTGGCCTGGCAAGCCACGCGCTCCGCGTCTTCCTCCTTCTCCGGCAAGGTCCCCTGAAGCAGGTGCGCCTTGAACTCCTCAGTCCAGAACCCCTCCTGAGGCTCGAGCACGACGACTAGACGGGCTCCCGAGGTTGGGCCGCAAGCGGGGTCGCGTCCGTTGGGGCAGCCAAGGCCTCAGGAGCACCGTACTGAGGAACTTGGTCGTCTGTTGGGGCAGCCGAGGCTTCTGGGGTGCCGTCCTGAGGCCGCAGCGTCTCGACCGGGCACGAGGTGCTGCTCCGCGAGCCCTCGGCCAGGCACTCCTCCAGGATCGCCACCAGCACTGCGCTGGCAGAGTGAGGCGTGGCAGCTAGGTAGAGCGCCGAGGGCTCAAGGGGACGTGGTGCTATAATCACCGGCGGGTTGGTGAGGTACCTCTTGAGGTCTTGGAATGCCGCGTCAGCCTCCGGAGGCCATTCGAATGGTCCTTTATTTTTCATCAGCTTGAAGAACAGGAGGGCGCGCTCTCCCAGCTTGGAGATGAAGCGCCCCAGCGAGGCCACACAGCCCGCCAGCTTCTGCATTTCCTTGAGGGTTTGTGGCGGGCTCATCCTTTCTATGGCCTTGACTTTCTCTGGGTTGGCCTCGATCCCCCTGTGCGACACCAGAAAGCCCAGCATCTTGCTAGAGGGGACTCCAAACACACATTTCTCTAGATTGAGTCGCAGATCCACCTTGCGCAGGATGGCAAACGTTTCCTCCAGGTCTTCAATAAGGGTCCTTGCCTCTCGAGAATTCACCACTACGTCATCGACATAGGCCTCGGTGTTCCTCCCGATCTGCTGGCCCAGAGCGATGTGCATCAGCCGCTGGAAGGTTGCTCCGGCATTACGCAGCCCAAACGGCATGCAGGTGTAGCAATACACCCCGTATGGGGTCAGGAAAGCCGTCTTCTTAACATCCTGCACCGCCATCTTGATTTGGTGATAGCCCGAGGAGGCGTCCAGAAAACACAGCAGGTCGCACTCGGCGGTGGAGTCGACGATCTGATCGATGCGTGGAAGCAGAAAGGGGTCCTGAGGGCAAGCCTTGTTGAGGTTGGTGAAATCGACGCACATGCGCTCCTTCCCACCTTTCTTGGGGACAATAACCGGGTTTGCCAGCCACTCCAGGCACCGCACCTCCCGAATGACACCAGCCTCTTGCAGTTTGCGGGTCTCTTGGACGATGGATGACCGCTTCTCTGTGGACTGCCGCCGCGTCTTCTGCTTCACCGGGCGCACGTTAGGGCACACCCTCAGGTGATGCTCGATTATTCCCCTCGGGATTCCAACCAGGTCCTTGGGCTCCCACGTGAACACATCCTTATTCGTGCGTAAGAAGTTGACCAACGCCTCTTCTTGATCTAGAGGGAGGCTGGCGCCTATGGTGAAGGTGGCGCCCGATGCCCCGTCTTCATCAACCGGCACCTGCTTCGTCTCGGCATGATCCTGAGAGAACAATTGCTTCTCTTTGCTGGTGCAACCCCCGGAGCCTCCAGGGCCCCTTCTTCGCTTGGCCGCGCGGCTGCCGCCTCTCTGAAGGCGAGCTTGAGGGCCAATAGCGCGTCCTTGGTGTCCCCTGCCATGGTGAGGATGCCACTGCTTCCCGGCATCTTCATGAGATTGTAGGCGGGGTGAGTTGCTACCATGAACTTGGCCAAGGCCGGGTACCCGAGGATGGCGTTGTACGGGAGGCCGATGCGGGCGATGTCGACGTCGATAAGCTCGATGCGGTAGTTGTCACGGGTGCCGAAGGTGACGGGGAGGCGGATCTGCCCTAGGGGGCAGGTGGAGCCATCGACGACTCCAGAGAAAAGCTTGGTGGGGCGGGGCCGGCCATGGGGCACATGAAGCAAGCCGAATGCTTCCACAAAAAGCACATTGAGGTCGGCTCCACCGTCGATGAGGGTCTTGGTGACCGCCATGTTGTAGATGGTGGGGGTGTAGAGCATCGGGAGCACGTCGGCGCTCGCGGTGGTCGCGGGGTGGTCCCTCGAGTCAAAGATGAGGTCGGCCTTATGCGCCGCCCAGCCCGGAGGAGCTCCCTGCTGTACGTGGGCGGCACCCACCTGGCGAAAGAATTGCTTGACGTGATGGTCCGAGGGTGGCGCCTGCGAACCGCGAGGGCCACGACGGCGTGGAGCACCGGTGTCGCGAAGCGCGCGATGAAGAGGCCGCGCGGCTCCTCCCAGGAGGCCACCGAAGACTCTGGCAAGCTGAGAAGCCAGGCGCGTGGCGCGCCCGCGAGGGCCATGGGAAGCCAGTTCGCCATAGCCTTGTCGTCGCTGCCGGCTGCCAAAACAGCCTCCTTGGATGCTCGGACAAAACCTGCCGGGTCCGCCGCGCCGTCGTATCGGGGTGGCAGCTCCGGCCTGAACTTGGGTGGCCACTGCACCTGTCGCAGGGCGGGGGTGAAAGCTCGAAGGCCCACGGCTCCGCCAAAGGCTCGCGCTGGTCCGGTCGATGGAGCAGCCCCCGCCATGAGAGCCGAACAGCAAAGCGCAATGGATAGAGAGGCGGATCTTCGACGCACCCCCTACCTGGCGTGCCAAATGTCGAATTTCGGGCTCCGCAAACCCTTGATAGATTTGAACTCCTCAACCTCCCCAGTCTACCTACTCGCCAATCTCGCAGCCTAGCTCGATGAACAGGAAAGAATTGGGACACGACAGTTTACCCAGGTTTGGGCCACCTTGCGGTGTAAACCCCTACTCCTGCTTTATGGTGGATTAGCCTCGAGGCGGGCTGAGGATGAACTAGTACAGTGGAACAACGTCCTGGCAAAAGTAGTCTTCGCCTGCAAAGCCTCTGGTCGTGATGCCGCGGTGGGCTCGGCGATGACCTTGGTCCTGCCGTCCTGGCAGTCTTGGTCTTGTTGCATGGGAATGGAAACCTTTGGATGATTCCTCGGGACTCCGCGCCTGCGCTTGCCTCCTTAGCACCAAAGAGGAAACTGCTGTCCTGCGCCCGCTGGAGCCTGCCTGGCCTTGGTCGTCATGGCTCACGTCACACGAACCTCGCGAGGTGAGGCTTGCATAGAAATATCCGCTCCTCAGGAGCCAGCCTAAGGAGGCCGCTCCTTCTGGAGGTCTTGGTGTCGTCTGCCTCGCGAGGCTTGGCCCCTCATGAGGGTCTTGAGTTATCGATGCTGAAGGTGGGCCGTACCAAGCCGTGGATGGAGCCACGTCGTGGGCCGCAGGCAGGCAAGTCTGGGTACCCCCGTTCCCAAAACGCCGACAGGCAGTGCGGCAGCGCTTACAGCGAAGCATGCTAAGTAGAGCTGCTAGCAGCCGGAGGCGGGAGCAGGTGGTCCCGACGACACTAGAGGAAGAAGACGAGAGATTGAAGATGGATGTCGGCCGTTGGATGTAAATCCAACGGCTATC
The DNA here is from genome assembly GCF_018294505.1 of Triticum aestivum. Classification (NCBI taxonomy): domain Eukaryota; kingdom Viridiplantae; phylum Streptophyta; class Magnoliopsida; order Poales; family Poaceae; genus Triticum; species Triticum aestivum. The sequence continues at coordinate 264,524,048 of NC_057802.1, forward strand.
AATGTCAGAATCATTTGTTGACCAAGTTGACAACGCCTTCCGTTGGCTTCGACCTATTGGCCCATATTTCAGCCTCCAAAAATGTGGCACATATTCAACCCATTTTTTACAATTTACAGTCCATTGTCCGGCTGGGTGAACAAATAATGTAGCGTCTATGCGGCCCAACTTTTTCTAAAAAACTACAGCCCATTTGCACTTTCTCGAAATACATGAATTTTCTGGCCCGAGTGAACAAATAATGTAGCATCAATGCGGCCTAATTGTTTTTTCCTGAAAAATTACAGCCCATTTGCACTTTCTCAAAATACATGATTTTGCTGGGCTAGTTGTAATTATAATGTTGGGTTGGAAGCAGCAATGTTATCAAAAAATAAACAGGGGCTGAGCATTTTGTTATAAATATATTTAAATAATAAGTGCTTTATTATTACATTGGTCCTTAAATCTTACCAAGCTTTTGTACACAATCACCAGGATTTTTGTTGCCTTAATGTAAAAAAAACCCCAAGATTTTATTGTAAGAAAATTATTTTTATAAGTTAATAGGACGTGGGATATTGTTTTTCTTATATATGTAAGTATCTGTTAAATATATGATGATAATAAAAATAATATATAATAACATATAAAATAATATAAATATATATAATATAGTTAGAAGGGAAACATAAGTTGGACTTGGCGTTCCTATTCTTATATAGAAAAATAGAACAGACCTCTGCGTTTTCTTTAAAAAAATACACAAGTTGGGCTACGGATGTTTAAGAGAAAATAAAACCTAGGATGGGAGGGCCATAGGCCGGTTGGTACATGACGGCCCTCAAATAAATTACAAACCGGCATGTCATGGGCTGCGCTTGTTAAAAAAGAAAGCCTAGACTGGGCAGCTCACAACCCAGCTGATACTTGCTGGCCCATTGATAATAAATGATACCTGCCAGCTCCCCGATGACTGGTTTTGTTGTAAATTAATCTCCTTTAATAACTACGTTGGCAAACCCATGGGCCCCAACATCAGCATAGCATTAGGAGTAAGTATTTTCTCAATGAGGCACTTGCTTGCGTACGGCCATGGACTTGGTGGGTCCCGACTGTCCGCCTCTCCATGTACAGTCCTCCCCAAATTCCTCTCGTTTGTTGAGCATGTTCACAACGGCAGACAGCGGCGCCGCGGCGAGCGCACAAAGGTGGAGGATAATGTTCAGGCCCCGGACGAGAATGCACAGGAGCCGGGGAAGACGTGCTACAGTAGTGGTAGATGTTGTGCCTAATTTCTAGCAAAAGTACTGGAGTAGCCCACTGGCCAAGTTCCACTCCCCAACCGCTGCTCCGCCCGGGTTCGATTCCACCTGATGCAGTGAAAATATCCCCAAATTTTTGCCTCTGCCTCTGACATGTGGGTGCCCATTGTCATGTACGCACACCACCTCCAACACTTGCCAAAACTTCGTCCCTCGGTTTCTCTGTTTTTAGCACACTCAACATTGTGTGGGCATTTTGAAAATAGCATGTCTTTTTTTACTGTGCATCATACGAAGATGTGCTATGCATGAATGTTGATCAGCATGATGTTAACTGGCTGGTAGTTCCACTTTCGACAATGAATAAAACTTCTAACATGATGTTATCCCTGTTTCAAAAGGTCATGTTAATATAAATGCTATGCATCTATAACTTGCAGTTTCTTCTCTGAGAATCACATTGTCTGCACTTTTATATGTAACTACATTTTTTAAAGTGCTAAAAATAGATCTCTAGAATTAATAAAATACTTCATATGCTCAATACAAATCTGAAGTTCAAAAGACATTCATATCTGAAAGTACTTTGAAAATACACAACAGAAAACACAATTCACAACCTACAAATACTGACAACCCTAAGCTCCTCCTCAGACTATTGGAGGGAGGGGGTCAGTCCCCTCCTATTCCTCGGTGGCAGACAGTCGCCTCGTGAGACGAGGTGAACGGCGAGGGAGAGGATGGCAGGGAAGCGTCATGGCGCCAACTGTTTTTCTCCTCTTGAAGTTGGGTTCGGTCAACGAAGACTCCATCGGCTCACTCTGCCACAACACCCTCACAAACGGCACCATGTAGATGCTCGATCCTTGAATCTCTGGTGGATGCTCCATCTCGGATCGATACTCCCACCATTTCTGCCTCACTATCGAATTCGGTGAATCTGTTTGCTCCATGGCCCAGAGGAGCAGCTCTATGTACTCCCGCGCGACTCCCTCCATGAGTATCGCCGCCTTTTCGCTTTATTCCAGATATTTGGCCATCACTGTCGCCATTGCCGCTAATTGGTCCTGGTTGTCAAACCAATATTGTATCTCCAACATCTTGACTAGCTTCACAGGGCCGCCGTCTGCGATCCTCACGTATCGGTTGTACTCCTCCATCGATCTACTTCTCCATAGTACATTCACTCGCCGACGGTTGTTTTTGAATGGAAGAGTAGAGGAGCGGCAGTGGTTTTTGAATGGAAGAGGAGAGGAGTGGCGCTGGTTTTGGATTGGAACAGGAGAGGAGCGATGGTGGTTTTGAAATGGAAGAGGAGAGGAGCGGCGGTGGTCTTGGAAGCATTTTTTTGTTTTGCGTATTTTGGGTCAAAGTTTGACCATGTACTGTATTTGACAAGAAAAATGTGAATGCATGTCATCAAAAATTGTATCGTTTAGTTCGTATCTGAATGTAATTTCAAATTCTATTATTTTTGCAATGTATAACATATATTTTATTTGTTAAAATGATGGTCAAAATATGACCCAGAATACAAGGGAGACTAGTTAATGTGGGATCGCTTCTTAATTGAAGGGTAAATTGATTTTGATTTTGATCCAGTCACAGCGCGCCGGCCCTCTCGTCCAATCCTAAATCGCTACCCCACGCTCCTCTCCCTCTTCTCCATTGCAAAACCACCCCTCTCTTCTCCATCTTCTCCATTCCAAAACCTCTGTCTCGCCTCTCCCTCTTCTCCATTGCAAAACCACCCCCTCTCCTCTCCATCTTCTCCATTGCAAAACCACCATCTCGCCTCTCCCTCTTCTTCATTGCAAGACCACCATCTCTCCTCCCATCTTCCAAAGCCAGCACTAGACCTCTCAGAAGCACATCTATGGAGAGGATGCAGGTGCGAATCGGCCAGATCGCCGCCGGTGACCAGGCGAAGTTAGCCAGGTTGAAGGAGATCCTTACTTGGTTTGGCAACAAGTGGGAGATTTCAAGGACGGTGAAGGCCATGTGCTAATGTATGAGCAAGAGTGAGACGGCGGTGATGAGGGCGGCGATGTATTCCCCGGCGACAGTCACACCGCAGTCCTTCGAGTTCATCGAGTATCTCTGGGCGATGGAGCAGACAGATTCGCCCGAGGCAAAAGTCAGGCAGAGGTGGTGGGCGTACAGGTCCAAGGTCGAGCATCCAGAGGATAACGAATCGATCAAGTACGGTGTGTCGTTCGTGAGGGTGAAGTGCCAACCGGAGCCAGATGAGTATCTGTTCTCCCACCGCAAGAGGAGATCGCACTGGTGCGCGTCGGTCCTAAACAAACGGTTTTTTACCCCTTTGCGCGACGGCATTTGGAACCGTCGCCAAGTGAGTGTGGGCGATAGGGGGGTCCTTCCCACATGACCCAGAAACCGTCGGGGATATGCCCTCCTGGCACACACGTTCGGCAAAATGAGGTCGTGTGCGACCGGTGAGCACTCAAATACGGAAATACGTACAGTAGAGCTAAAAATACAATTATACGGCGAAATTGTTTCCGGTCACAAGTACATCCCACACAGTCAGTCCCCGCTAAACGTTTCCGTTCGTATGCACATCCCACACAGTCGCTCCAAGGAAAACGTTTCCGTTCACAGGTACATCACACACAATTTTCCCGTTAAATTGTTTGCATTATTGAATGTATCACACACGATCCGTAGTAGAAACTGTGTGGCAAAGGCTGTCCATGACACACAGTTTTATGTGGTAAACGTTTGCGCAAGGTGGCCTAACGCAAACAGTTTTCAAGAGAAAGTCATGTGTGATTGTTCATTGATCCAACACGGTTTATTCCTAGAAACTGCGTGCGTTGCCTGAGGTCATCGCCCACGGTATTTTTTCAACAACCGTTTGCAATATCAAAACCCAATTAGCAGGCTAATTCACCATTAGCAGGCTAATTGCCCTATTATTAATAATCCATTTATTAATCTAATTGACATTCATATTAAGCACACAATATATTTCATTTCCATATTAAGGAAGCAAAACTTCATAATTTAAATACATCAGAGTACAACATGATATAGCTTCAGCACTCAGCTACCCCATTACACAACTGCACCACCAGCAAGTTCCACATGCAACATGTAGAACCTTTCAAAATTAGCATCATAGACGGTATATAGACAGATGCATCTCATCTGGAAAACTGCTGAACCGGAAGGCAAATATTGAGCCTTCATTCACGTTGAAGGTCTTTGCAACTTTAGGCCAGTGCCTGTGGATGATTGACCGTCCGTCCTTCGTCCTCTTCAGGAACACTTCAATATTGAACCGTGGGTGTTGTATGAAAACCTTCCTCGCCTCCTGACCATAGAGGTGGTTTGAGAGGTAATCATCAGTGAACTGCTTTGGAAAGGCCTGAAAACAAGGATGTGCATAAATATCTTCTCCATATTGGAAATGGGCCAAAGGAATAAAAAAAGGCAAGGTATAATAGTTAGTACCATCTTGTAGTGAACTGATGTCTTCTTCATTGTGCAGACAAAGATCTTGTTGTTTTTTGTCGCTAATTTCTTTATCCTAACAATCTTTCTGAGTTTCTTGATTTGATTGATATTCATGGACAACTCATTTCCCCATATGCAAAAAGGGTCGAACAGTGGGTTAAAACCTCTGACAGCAGGACCTACATGTGCAAGACCAAATTGTTAGAAACCAAAATATTAGAATGGTTCCTGCAATTGCACAATAATGTGCTATTAGACAACGGACCATGCACGTGCTAACCTCGATTGTAAACCTCAGTGCTTCCCATTGTTTCCCTGCAACACATATAAGGTAGTTAGTCATCAGGTTAAGTAAGGGTTCGCATGCTATCAGTAAAATATGTTGATGAAAAATAAGCACATTGCAGATTCATCAGATTAATTGAAGCCACACGGAAAACCCATTTACCCAAACCAAGCATGATTAAGAACTAGGAAATATAGCACTTGTATATGTTTCTCATGTATTAAGTGCAGCCAAATTCGATTTATTCCTCACATGCACAACAATACAAAATTCTACCCACGACAATTGGACATCGCATTGCAGAATTGAACCAAGCAGTTAACTAAACACCACAACAAATGAACCAAACATTAACTGAGCACCACATTGCACAATATAACATTGAACCAAGCAGTTAACTAAACACCACAACAAATGAACCAAACATTAACTGAGCACCACATTGCACAATATAACATACTCCTAATAGAAGATCAGAGAGTTAACCAAACAGTTAACTACAGCCAATTGTAGCAATTGTATTTGTTTCTCATGTATTTACTACAGCCAAATTCAATTTATTCCTCACATGGTATACAATAACAGAATGCACCCACAATTTTGTAAAGATAAATTCGATTTATTTCTCACATGGAAGACAATACAAAATTGCAGCCTGAAGAATTGAACATCACATTTGCAGAATTGAACCAAACAGTTAACTGAAGACGACAACTAATTAACAAAACAGTTAATAAGTGAGCACCACACTGCACGACATATAGAACATATACACTAGAGCAACAGATTGCATGGTGAAATTAGATAGCACAATTCACTAGATTTTGTGAAGGAAAGGCAGGAGCAGCACACGCAACGGGTAAACCGAGCATGCTTAACCGGCGTAGCTAGCAATTGGCAAGGTGCTCCTCCAAGATCTGGGGTCGGCACGAATGGCAGCCATCGCGACCTCATCCGCGCGTGCGGCCGCGATTTGCTTCTCAGCTGCCAAATGCTCCTTGAGGTCCTGGCTATACTGCGTGCACCATGGCTTAGGCCGGCGCTTATTTGGTGGAGGGGTCGGTGATTTGGGTGGAAGGTGTCGCGCTCGCGCCGGCGGTCGGGGCATGTGGGATGTGGAAGGAGGAGGAGGATGGGGGTCGGGTGTGGATTACCTGCCTGGATAGAGGAGGCCGAGCAGCGTGAAGGAGGGTCGCCGGCGAGGAGGCGGCGGCGCTGCAAGCAAGGAGTGAAGGTTTCAACTTGGAAAGGAAGGCGGAAAGAGGGGAAATGTGGCTTTTGGTAAGGGGGAGGGGGCGGGGAGGTATATATTTTCGCGGAAGCCGAAAATTTGGAATCACTTCAGCCAAAAAACTGGCACGCAAAGTGTCATCAGACACGGTCCCTTATTCAGAACTGTGTACGATATGTGGACATCACAAACGATTCAGGTAGCTTAACCCGTGTGTGATGAGTTTGAACGTCAAAAGTTTTGGTTCGAATTTCCATGGTTACAGTGGTCATCCACGTCATTGCATAATTTGGGTACACAAAGGAGACTACAGCACACCCACACTTCTTAATCGAGCAAGTTCAGCAATTAAACAGAGCTGCTGACCTAAACATTACTCTTAACAAATTAAAGGCCGGCGCTCTTAATTAAACAAAACAAAGAGTACTACTATGGCTGGTGCTCCTCGATCTCCGCCGCTGCCTCCATGTCCAGCTCGCGTCCGACGGTCTCTTGGGGAAGGGGCTCCATGGCATCCATCGCACCATAGTCGGCAAGCATCTCGCCATCTGCGTCCGCCATCTCTTTGGAAAAGGCCGCCACGAGCTGGGCGTGGGCGGACGCGATCTGGGCTTGGACGGACTCCGTCGTCGCAAGGTATGCAGCGGAGGAACGGACGGCTGCTTGAACGCTCTCGGCGATCGCCAGCTCTTCAGCCGTGGGTTACCGACCGTTGTCGGAGAAGCTTCGTTCGATTTGTGTGGTGACCGCTAGGAGCTGGGCGTGGGCGGCCTTGACATGGTCGTGGGCGGCCTCCATCAGGGCTAAGGCCGCCGCTGTAGAACGGACAGCTGCTGTGCCGCTCTCGCCAGTTGCTATCCCCGAGGCAGATGTTGCTGCCGCCACCTGAGAAGCAACAGCGGCCGTTTGGGCTGCCTTTGCCGCCTGGTTGCAAACTGCGGCCGCGCTCATGCACCTTGTTAGCACGCGCATGGCAGCTGCGGCCGCGCTCTAGCCGGAGTGGGCGACCGAAGTTGCCCTCACGACGCGGGTCCACGTGCTCATGTTTCACCGGCGACGATTGAACAGTGAAATGATATTTGGGGAGCGAGCTAGTGTGCTTGAGACGCCGGCTATGGACTATAGCCGACGCACCTTCTCGCGTAAGCCATAGGCGTACTATACACCGACGGTACTCCAAGATATTTTGTACTACATCTCACAGGTTGCTGATAATAAACTCTATGCGGTCTACTTGATTTTTCATCTTGATTTGAATTACATAATGGGGTCACAACGACAATGGACGGTGTTTGAATTCTAGACCTTTTATCTGGAGTGACCATGCAACTATATGTGTGTCATAAAACAATTGGAATTATTCAGGGTTCGTTTGAACATTTTATATATTAAATTGGTTTTCTAGCCATTTCAGGTGAACAATTCAAATTTGAACTACATGCACATGCTCCAGTGCATATAAATTGGTTGAAAAATCAAATATGTGTCCTTGGGTGCATTCTTAGGTCCCATGCAAGAAATGGGAATGAATTTCAAACACAAGGGCACCGTTGATTGCCGGCAAAACATTGAGATGCCTGGTTTTTAAATTCTAGTAAATCCAAAACTCGTCTGAAATTCATGAAACTTGGCATGCTATCATGGAGCGGCATCAACATGCCGTGGTACAAATTTTGTCCCATTTGGGGCAGGTTTGGGTATATGCTTCTCACAACGACCAACCGGAGCTTCTCACAACAAGCATGATGGTTTTCGGTAGGGAACGTCCCACCTTTGGGGACGAAACGATATCCATTGCCTCTTATTGCTTTCAAATTTTTTTCTCGTGTCAACATAGAACAACAGGAGTGTTGTGTGATTTTTTGTGATTTTTGGGGTTCGTTTGGACATTTTTATGCATTAACTGAGTTTTCAATGCATTTTATGTGCATAATTCAAATTTGAACTACATGCACATGCTCCAGTGCATATAAATTGGTTGAAAAATCAAATATGTGTCCTTGGGTGCATGCTTAGGTCCCATGCAAGAAATGGGAATGAATTTCAAACACCGGGGCACCGTTGATTGCCGGCAAAACATTGAGATGCCTGGTTTTTAAATTCTAGTAAATCCAAAACTCGTCTGAAATTCATGAAACTTGGCATGCTATCATGGAGCGGCATCAACATGCCATGGTACAAATTTTGTCCCATTTGGGGCAGGTTTGGGTATATGCTTCTCACAAACCGGAGCTTCTCACAACAAGCATGATGGTTTTCGGTAGGGAACGTCCCACCTTTGGGGACGAAACGATATCCATTGCCTCTTATTGCTTTCAATTTTTTTCTCGTGTCAACATAGAACAACAGGAGTGTTGTGTGATTTTTTGTGATTTTTCGGGGTTCGTTTGGACATTTTTATGCATTAACTGAGTTTTCAATGCATTTTATGTGCATAATTCAAATTTGAACTACATGCACATGCTCCAGTGCATATAAATTGGTTGAAAAATCAAATCTGTGTCCTTGGGTGCATGCTTAGGTCCCATGCAAGAAATGGGAATGAATTTCAAACACCGGGGCACCGTTGATTGCCGGCAAAACATTGAGATGCCTGGTTTTTAAATTCTAGTAAATCCAAAACTCGTCTGAAATTCATGAAACTTGGCATGCTATCATGGAGCGGCATCAACATGCCGTGGTACAAATTTTGTCCCATTTGGGGCAGGTTTGGGTATATGCTTCTCACAAACCGGAGCTTCTCACAACAAGCATGATGGTTTTCGGTAGGGAACGTCCCACCTTTGGGGACGAAACGATATCCATTGCCTCTTATTGCTTTCAATTTTTTTCTCGTGTCAACATAGAACAACAGGAGTGTTGTGTGATTTTTTGTGATTTTTCGGGGTTCGTTTGGACATTTTTATGCATTAACTGAGTTTTCAATGCATTTTATGTGCATAATTCAAATTTGAACTACATGCACATGCTCCAGTGCATATAAATTGGTTGAAAAATCAAATCTGTGTCCTTGGGTGCATGCTTAGGTCCCATGCAAGAAATGGGAATGAATTTCAAACACCGGGGCACCGTTGATTGCCGGCAAAACATTGAGATGCCTGGTTTTTAAATTCTAGTAAATCCAAAACTCGTCTGAAATTCATGAAACTTGGCATGCTATCATGGAGCGGCATCAACATGCCGTGGTACAAATTTTGTCCCATTTGGGGCAGGTTTGGGTATATGCTTCTCACAAACCGGAGCTTCTCACAACAAGCATGATGGTTTTCGGTAGGGAACGTCCCACCTTTGGGGACGAAACGATATCCATTGCCTCTTATTGCTTTCAATTTTTTTCTCGTGTCAACATAGAACAACAGGAGTGTTGTGTGATTTTTGTGATTTTTCGGGGTTCGTTTGGACATTTTTATGCATTAACTGAGTTTTCAATGCATTTTATGTGCATAATTCAAATTTGAACTACATGCACATGCTCCAGTGCATATAAATTGGTTGAAAAATCAAATATGTGTCCTTGGGTGCATGCTTAGGTCCCATGCAAGAAATGGGAATGAATTTCAAACACCAGGGCACCGTTGATTGCCGGCAAAACATTGAGATGCCTGGTTTTTAAATTCTAGTAAATCCAAAACTCGTCTGAAATTCATGAAACTTGGCATGCTATCATGGAGCGGCATCAACATGCCGTGGTACAAATTTTGTCCCATTTGGGGCAGGTTTGGGTATATGCTTCTCACAAACCGGAGCTTCTCACAACAAGCATGATGGTTTTCGGTAGGGAACGTCCCACCTTTGGGACGAAACGATATCCATTGCCTCTTATTGCTTTCAAATTTTTTTCTCGTGTCAACATAGAACAACAGGAGTGTTGTGTGATTTTTGTGATTTTTCGGGGTTCGTTTGGACATTTTTATGCATTAACTGAGTTTTCAATGCATTTTATGTGCATAATTCAAATTTGAACTACATGCACATGCTCCAGTGCATATAAATTGGTTGAAAAATCAAATCTGTGTCCTTGGGTGCATGCTTAGGTCCCATGCAAGAAATGGGAATGAATTTCAAACACCGGGGCACCGTTGATTGCCGGCAAAACATTGAGATGCCTGGTTTTTAAATTCTAGTAAATCCAAAACTCGTCTGAAATTCATGTAACTTGGCATGCTATCATGGAGCGGCATCAACATGCCATGGTACAAATTTTGTCCCATTTGGGGCTGGTTTGGGTATATGCTTCTCACAACAAGCATGATGGTTTTCGGTAGGGAACGTCCCACCTTTGGGGACGAAACGATATCCATTTCCTCTTATTGCCTTCAAATTTTTTCTCGTGTCAACATAGAACAACAGGAGTGTTGTGTGATTTTTGTGATTTTTCGGGGTTCGTTTGGACATTTTTATGCATTAACTGAGTTTTCAATGCATTTATGTGCATAATTCAAATTTGAACTACATGCACATGCTCCAGTGCATATAAATTGGTTGAAAAATCAAATATGTGTCCTTGGGTTCATGCTTAGGTCCCATGCAAGAAATGGGAATGAATTTCAAACACCCGCGCACCGTTGATTGCCGGCAAAACATTGAGATACCTGGTTTTTAAATTCTAGTAAATCCAAAACTCGTCTGAAATTCATGAAACTTGGCATGCTATCATGGAGCGGCATCAACATGCCGTGGTACAAATTTTGTCCCATTTGGGGCAGGTTTGGGTATATGCTTCTCACAAACCGGAGCTTCTCACAACAAGCATGATGGTTTTCGGTAGGGAACGTCCCATCTTTGGGGACGAAATGATATCCATTGCCTCTTATTGCTTTCAATTTTTTTTTCTCGTGTCAACATAGAACAACAGGAGTGTTGTGTGATTTTTGTGATTTTTCGGGGTTCCTTTGGACATTTTATGCATTAACTGAGTTTTCAATGCATTTATGTGCATAATTCAAATTTGAACTACATGCACATGCTCCAGTGCATATAAATTGGTTGAAAAATCAAATATGTGTCCTTGGGTGCATGCTTAGGTCCCATGCAAGAAATGGGAATGAATTTCAAACACCAGGGCACCGTTGATTGCCGGCAAAACATTGAGATGCCTGGTTTTTAAATTCTAGTAAATCCAAAATTCTGTTAACCATTCACGTGACGCCACGTGTCTTGGTTTTAATGGCTGTAGGAGGTGCGTGCGGACAGCTGCTTGACCTTGACTGAACGGGAGGCGTGCGAGCGCCGTCCGGTGCGCAGGCTGACCGAGAGGCGTGCAAGCTGTCCTTGAGTGCGCAGGCTCACCGGGAAGCGTGCGAGCTGTACGCTGCGCAGGCTCACTGGGAAGCGAGCCCTTTGACTTCCATGGCCGCCCGCCTTGCTCGCATCCTCTCCATTAATGGCGCCCAAGCCGCAGTTTAATTCGCTTTTTAAATATAAAACACTCATCGCAAACGTTTTAGTTAGAACACCCGTATGCAAACCGACAGCTTCCCCAGGAAGCCAAGAGAAAATGTGCCGAGCAGGATTTCTGCAGCTCTTGATCGCAAACGTTTTAGATAGAACACCCGTATGCAAAGTGAGAGCAGCGCAGGATTTGTGGCATCCCTTCAACGCAAACGGTTGTTTTGGAATGACCCGTGTGGAACCACGTACAAACAATTTGGTAAGATTTGTCAATCCTTGTAACACTGCGATTTGTCAAAATATGAAGCTAAAAATCACTAGCAGTATCTAATTTTTGCAACTAAAATTCAGTAATTAAGCATAGATTTCATTCATAGATTAAGCAGTCGTTCTTAATTTATACAAACAGTTCAACTCGACAGCTGAACCGACCAAACTTTTCCCCAATTGTTGCCAACCACGTAGTGAAATAGCTAGTTCAACTATATATACTAGCTAATTTTAAGTACGTTGTATAGTTCCACCACATCTATAGTCAGATGAACTGAACAAAATAGCCCCTAAATACTACTACTACTACTGCGGAGGGGCTTTGTACTACTTCCGGCTGCCTCTCCTCTGCCGAGCACACTCAGTAAGAGGCAGCGGCGGAGGATCCTACCGACGAGCTGGGCAACCGCAATGCGGTGCCTGCCGCTAATGCAGCTTCAACGACGCTCGCCTCGAACGCCCTCTGCCACTCAAGATGACCCCTCTCGAAGCGGTGGTTCTCCTCGTAGATCTCCTGATTCCTCGCCTCTGAGGCGGCGTGTGCCGCTGCCACTGCGGCGGTAAGGCTCTTTGCGTATTCGACGAGGCGCTCCTCCTCCTCCCGCAGGAACTCGGTGTAGCGCGCAAGGTCGCTGTCGCACGTGCGGGCATCCACCTCCGCCTCCCGCCTTCGGGCGGCGGTGGCAGAGAGGGTGATGACCCGGTGGTCGACGGTGGGCTGGCGGCCACGACGGCCGACACGAGGTGGCGGCCACTACCACCACCACCCGCCTTCGGGCCGCGGTGGAGGAGCGGGTGATGGCCACAGTGGCCGGCAGTGGGGTGGCGGCCACAACGGCCATCTCCCGCCTTCGGGCCGCGGCGGCGGAGCGGGCGATGGCCCTGGCTTTTGACGGTGGTGTGGCGGCAACGGCGGCCAGCAACAGCTGCCGACGGGCACCGGCGGCGGAGCGTGTGGTGGGTGTTCCGTGCACACCCAACAGGGATGCCACGCGCACTACACTATGCCGGGGACTGCACCGCCGCCGCGGTGTAGCCTCCCAGCTGGAGCTGTCCTCTGATGACGGTGGAGTGGCTGAGCGACGATGAGGGACCGGTGCCATTGGCGAATGTGGGAGAAGCAGACGAGATAAGCTACAGGGATGGAGGGGAAAATGCGACGCAGGACTAGCCGGCCGTGAGGGTTTTTATAGCAGACCGGTAAACACTGGGATTTTGGGGGATTTCACCGAGTCGGGCGGGAAGCTTGCGCGGGAACCTGCGAGGTTGCGCCGGAACGGGCTCACCGACGATTCATTGGCACCACCGTTTGGCAAAAAGAACGCCCCCGCGCGCTGCGCAAGCTTGCGCTGTAAGCCGTCTGCGACAGCGGGGTGACAAGACGTGCGAGAGGAGGACGAAAGGCCACGTACACATACGGTTAATAAAAAATGTTTACGATTTAATTACCTACTATACCACCATCCTAGTTTATAAGTATGATTTAACTAATAAAATACGAATGCATGTCGCCAAAGATTATATAGTTTGATTTGTATTTAAACATAGTTTCCAATTATATAATTTTTAAAACATGCATTAACATTTTGTTGGTTAAATTTGAGGGCAAAGTATGGCACGGAATATAAAGGAGACTATAGACTAGACGGAGGTGGTACCACACGGCCGCTCTCTACGCAGCGACGCAACTGTCGGCCGGCTTCTAGGCGACCATTTCCTACGTGTTCAACTGCTTCATGCGTGTGGTTGCTTGCGGTTCAGGCGGCCGCGGCGCGCTCTGCTCTCGCGTCCCTCCGGGTGCTCTGCCCTCGTCCCTCCACGCGTGCTGCCAGTGTTTTGGGCCAGCGCACGATCACGCACGTTCGTGTGCAAACGGTTGCGCCGGGCGCGGTGCGACGATGCAGTTACCCACTGCAAAAACTGCCATGCGGACGCGCCGAGAATCCACGCCGCCCAGCCCCCTTTTATTCCTGCGGCCATTTACCTTCATCTCTCGTCTCACATGACACAATAAGCACACCCACGAGGACACATACAGAGAGGACATCCAGCGGTTCCAATGGCGCTCCCCGTGGCTCCAATGGCGCTCCCAACGGCCGACGACGACAACGGCGGGCACCACGCATCACATAGTGGACACCCACGTGAGGGGGAAGGCCCTCTCGGTGGTGTACACGAACGATCTGGTCTCGGTGGAGAGCTCCATCCAAACTATGGAGCAGTTCCTTGTCGAGGACAAGTACCGAGTGGTCGGCTTCGACCTCGAGTACACCATCGGTCGTGCCGGGCATGATCAGAAGGTTGCCATCGCCCAGTTGTGCATGTGACATGACGTCCTCGTCTACCACTTCCACCTTGCCACAAGGCCTTGCGAGCGTTTCTCCAGGTTTATCAAGAGCTCTGACTACAGTTTCGCTACGGTGGACACCACCAACGATCTAAAAGCGCTCAAGGTTTCGAACTTGAAATGCCCGAATCTTGTCAACATCCAGCACCACTACAAGGTCTGGGGCACCGACAAAAGCAAACTGAACTCCCTGGTTGACCTCGCCTCGGCCATCATCGACCCCTACTACGCGAAGATGAAGCAAGAGAGCAATAAGGACAAGAACGCCTGGCACATTGTGTGGCATAAGAGACTGGATGAACAACATGTCAAGTACGCGGCCATGGACGCGTACACAAGCTACGAGATGTACAGGCGGATCGTTGACATGAGGAACTGTCTTCTTCCTGACCCAGATGAGGGATCGAGCCACATAGCAGTGGCGGGAGCGTCACAAGAAGTAGATGACTAGACGATTGTTTCTCCTACTTTATAATGCATGCAATTGTTTATTGAGGTGTGTGCGAATGATCTGTATAGTCACTTATGTAATTGGATGTTTATTTCAGTTATATATATATATACATGTTATTCTACTGTAGACAGAGCAATTCACACGGCTTATTAGCAACAATCGTCTGTGTTATTATTGGTCTTCGCACACATTTCAGATTACAGACCTGTTTACCGCGTATCACACACATCTTGTTCAGTTGAACCATTTCCATTGTGTTGCCTAATCACACACAGTTCATCCCAGTGAACCGTATGCTATATATCGCACACGCCTTCATCTGGCTGCCCGTTTCTTTTGTGCCTCCTCATCCCAACCAGTTAATTGAGCTGAACCGTATGCCCTGCATCGCACACGCAACTAAATTCTGAACCGTGTTTGATGCATTTGTCATCGCAAACGTTTTGCACCTTTTTTGACTTTTTTTACACGACCGTTTGTGATTATGGCATCGCACACAATTTTTTCGAAGGGTCTCTGACCGTAGTGTCGCGTTTGGACCATCCTGTAGTAGTGTCGGATGGCACGACATCGCTTCCCCGCCGTTCTCCATGGTTCCCTCGCCGCTCGCCTCGTTTCAACGACGGTGGTAGGGTGTAACGCCCCAAGACCGACGCTCCAGAAGACTTCCATATATTTCGTGATCGCCGTGTGTTTCTTTTTGCTTGCTCTATTTATTGTGCATTGCATCATGTCATCATGCCATTATGTCATTTAATTTTTAAAACTCAACTAAATAAATTGCATAGATTTTTTATCTATTTAAATCGATATGGTGACTTCTCTTTATAACATATCCTCCCAATATTAGGGAGCTATATTAAATATTTCTTTAATTTGGAAATCACCATAACACACTTGTAAATTATCCCAATGCCTTTGTATCTTAATTCTTGGTCTCCAACCTTGCCATATATTCTTTCATCATATTCGGAGCTCCACCAAAAATCCGAACATTTCTGGACCTTCCCAACCCTCACTTCCTATTCAAATCATTTGAATTCAAATCAAATGAGTTTGAATTTAAATCTTTTAATCATGGCCTTTTCTATTTTCTCGGAACAAGAACATTTTTGTGAGTCCGAAAAAATAATCCCCATGTCCAACTTCTTTACCTAACCCTCTCTTTCTTTTCTTCTCTCTAATTTCTTTTCTATTAAAAGAAATATGAGGGAGAGAGAGAGAGAGCACAGCCTTACAGCCCAGCCGGCCTCTTGGGCCTAACCAACCAGCGCCGGCCCACCTAACCCTCCTAACCCTAGCCGCTTGACCCCTCAAGCCCTCTCGTTCCCCTCCGCCGCCACCCACACACGCATGCATCGAGCCAGGGAGAGCCCTGCTCGATCCCCCCCTCTCGATCTCACCCACATCTTCCCGCAGCGCCCCCATCTTCCCACAGCGCCCCTCTCCCTCGATCCCTCCTTCTTCCTTGCTTTGCCAGGGAGAGGAGCGAGACCCCGCGCCTGCAGCCGTCGTCCTCCGCGCCCAGCAGGAGCGTCACGCCCTCATCCCGTTCCTCTCTGCTTTGCCTCTCCATCGCATGGCCGGGCGCCAGTGCCGCTGCTGCTTCGGCGCCTGTGCCGCCATGGCCCTCCTCGTGCCTCTGCTTCCTCGCCCTCGCCGGATTCGAGTCCCTCCGCTCCGGATCTGGCGCGTGCCGCGCCCCGGACCTCAGCTGCGGCTCCGCCGCCCCATCTCCACCTCGCCAACCGTCAACCCCGACATCCGACCCGGCCATCTTCTGTTGCTACCTCGAGTAGTCCCACCACGGCCATCACCTCCACGACGCCCTTGCTGCTGCTAGACCACCTCGGTGCCACCAGGGAGTGCCATGGCCTCCATCGAGACCCTTGGAATCATCAAGACCGCCAAGTACCACGACATACGGCGCCCGAACGACCACCGCACCGAACGCCAAGTACAGGATGATGACCCACGAAGCCCTGGACGCCATGTACCACAACCGTTGCGTTCCGTTTCATCTCTGCCGAGACCAAGAGGACGCCAAGTACAAGGATGATGACGGCCCGTCAAGTTCATCTACGGGCGTGTACCACTACGCCGGAGTCCTCGGATCCGTCAAGTTCCGCTATGAAACGTACAACTACCGTCGACCCCGAAGACCTCGGATTCATCAAGTTCCCACGACAACTTAAGTGTACCCCTCCGGTTCGCCAAGTTCGACTATCGTTGCTACCATGTACAACTACTTCCACTACGCCGCCACGTGTGCCACTACTTCCCATGCATCATACTGGTTTGGGCATCATGCCATATTTATTGCTTGTTTGCTTTACCATGTTGTTTGCTTATTTTCCGTGTTGCTTCTTCTTGATAGTTTCCGGTTATGATGCGATTGTGAGGATTTCGTTCGACTACGTCCGTTTGTCTTTTCATGCTGCTCTTCTCCTAGCAGGATTTCAGGCAAGATGACCATACCTCGAAATCACGTTCTATCTTTCTTTCAGTTGTTCGCTCGATGCTATGTCGCTGCTACCTTACCACTTGCTATATCATGCCTCCCATATTGCCATGTCAAGCCGTTGTTTGCTAAGTTACCGCTTTTGCTCAGCCTTCTTATAGCGTTGGCTAGTTGCAGGTGAAGATGAAGGTGGTTCCATGTTGGAGTAACATAGGAGTATGTGGGATATCACAATATCTCTTATTAATTAATGCATCTATATACTTGGTAAAGGGTGGAAGGCTCGGCCTTATGCCTGGTGTTTTGTTCCACTCTTGCCGCCCTAGTTTCCGTCATACCGGTGTTATGTTCCTTGATTTTGCGTTCCTTACGCGGTTGGGTGATTTATGGGACCCCCTTGACAGTTCGCCTTGAATAAAACTCCTCCAGCAAGGCCCAACCTTGGTTTTACATTTGCCTACCTAAGCCTTTTCCCTTGGGTTTTCGCGAGCCCGAGGGTCATCTTATTTTTATCCCCCGGGCCAGTGCTCCTCTGAGTGTTGGTCCAAACTAGAGCACCGTGCGGGACCGTCGCTTGGAAACTTGGGTTACGTTGGTACCTGTATGCTAACTTATCCGGTGTGCCCTGAGAACGAGATATGTGCAGCTCCTATCGGGATTTGTCGGCACAGCGGGTGGTCTTGCTGGTCTTGTTTTACCATTGTCGAAATGTCTTGTTAACCGGGATTCCGAGACTGATCGGGTCTTCCCGGGAGAAGGAATATCCTTCGTTGACCGTGAGAGCTTATGGTGGGCTAAGTTGGGACACCCCTGCAGGGTATTATCTTTCGAAAGCCGTGCCCGCGGTTATGTGGCAGATGGGAATTTTGTTAATGTCCGGTTGTAGAGAACTTGACACCTGACTTAATTAAAATGTATCAACCGCGTGTGTAGCCGTGATGGTCTCTTTTCGGCGGAGTCCGGGAAGTGAACACGGTTTGGGTTATGTATGAATGTAAGCAGTTTCAGGATCACTTCTTGATCACTTCTAGCTTCGCGACCGTTGCGTTGCTCCTCTTCTCGCCTTTATTTGCGTATGTTAGCCACCATATATGCTTAGTGCTTGCTGCAGCTCCACCTCATCACCCCATCCTTCCTATAAGCTTAAATAGTCTTGATCTCGCGGGTGTGAGATTGCTGAGTCCTCGTGACTCACAGATTCTACCAAAACAGTTGCAGGTGCCGACGATACCAGTGCAGGTGACGCAACCGAGCTCAAGTGGGAGTTCGACAAGGAACTTGGTCGTTACTATGTTTAGTTTCCTGATGATCAGTAGTGGAGTCCAGTTGGGACGGTCGGGGATCTAGCATTTGGGGTTGTCTTCTTTTATTTCGGTTCCGTACTCGGACCTTGATTGTACTCTGAATGATGTATGTTTAATTTATGTATTGTGTGAAGTGGCGATTGTAAGCCAACTCTTTATCCCATTCTTGTTCATTACATGGGATTGTGTGAAGATGACCCTTCTTGCGACAAAACAACCATGCGGTTATGCCTCCAAGTCGTGCCTCGACACGTGGGAGATATAGCCGCATCGTGGGCGTTACAAGTTGGTAATCAGAGCCATCCCCGACTTAGGAGCCCCCTGCTTGATCGAATCGCTGGCGTTGTTGAGTCTAGAACAAAAATGTTTTGAGTCTTAGGATTATATATATCGGAGAGTAGGATTCTTTTTACTCCTCAGTCCCTTCGTCGCTCTGGTGAGGCCTCCTGACGTAGATGTTTTGACTTTCCTCTCCTCAAATTTCACTAAAAAAATTTAGGATCACGCGGGTATCTTGGAATCGTTCCGATGGTTTTGTGACGAGAACATTATTCTTGGTGCCTCCTGACATTTAGGGGTTGTGGCAGTGTCCTGGGGAGTTGAGCTCCGAGGTGTTGTCGTCACAATTTTATCGTTGCAGTTCTGGAATACCTGAGTTTCGCCGACATCGAAAATCTCTTTTATGTAGTTGTTGGTGAGATCACCTCAACGCCACCCAGTACTGGGGCGGGAGTTCGGGAGTATTGCCATAACTCGTATAACGGATGCTTTTCGAAGGTTGAGGTAAATGATTTCCGAAGGTTTCTTGGTTATGTGTTGAAGGATGGATACAGCTGGATCTAGGTATTGTTAGTTTGGGTGAGATATATTGCGTCCCCTGATCCCCAACACCTGATTGCATAACCAGAAAGTTTCGGGAGTTTATAAGTGGGAATTCAAGTATCTCGTAGGATATTTTTCCAACAGACACATGATACGATATGGGATCTATCATATGTTTGTTTCCGGCTTATTTTGCAAGCCAATCCTTTGTTTTGTTTTAAGTTGTGGTATTCGAGTTGCTTCGAAGTCAAATGTGGATTCCATACCTTTTCTGAACGGTGTTCTCATATTTCTATGGGAGTGCTAATCCTTCTTGATCACTGAGGTTGTCATGTCAACTCTTTTCCAACCGGCGTGCTTCTCTTCAAGTGGATCCGATCATTTCAACATTCGCAAGATCATCCCTCAGTTTTTTCTCAACGGTGTTCGTTTCATCCGACCCAAGTTGCCTTTGTTTTCCCACCCTCCCACCCTTTTCTCAAGGACCCGGATTTCTTAATTAAGTATCCTTTTTATTGATGTGAAGTCTCTTCATTCTTTTCCTCCATGTTCTTACTTGGTGATTTCTCATGAAGATGCTAATGAAGCTTCAAGTCTATTATTCTTCGTTCTTTTCTTCTCCGGTGGACTCAAGTCAAGCTTTCAGTGTTGATCGTATTCTTTTCCTCGTTT
The DNA here is from genome assembly GCF_018294505.1 of Triticum aestivum. NCBI lineage: Eukaryota > Viridiplantae > Streptophyta > Magnoliopsida > Poales > Poaceae > Triticum > Triticum aestivum. Next base: position 264,544,010 of record NC_057802.1, read on the forward strand.
CAAATGCTTTCTCATGTCGGTGCATCTCTTAATCATCCACCTCTTGCTATTCATGTTATCTGGAGTGCTGAAGATATCTCAGAAGATTCGCGTTTCCATTCCCAATCCGTTCAAGCTATCTCGAGGTTGTTATCTCTTTTGATCCATTTAATTCAACCGGCGCAATCTTTCTTTTTATCATTCAATGGTGTATCTTTTGAGTGGGCCCTAACCCACAGGTCTTTTCCCAGGATCTTACCTGACTCTTCTAATTTTCCCGGAGCTATTCCCAAATTCTTTTCAAAGTTTGATGTAGGAATGAAGTATCATCAGTCATATTCCTTCTCCAAGATCGCTTTCAAATTCTTTTCATCGTTGGTTCAACCTTTCTTATTTTCATCCCGGAGTATCTCAACAATTCATGGTGGTGTTTCTCGTTGTCATTCTCGGATTTTGAAGACCGAAGAGGAGTTCCTCTTAAACCCTTACCCGTTCTTCCAAAGATTCATGGTTCTAGCTTCATGCCATCCTCTCATAATTGTTTCCGATTGTGAGAATTCTTTTCACCCATCCAGATCAATTCAGGAGTCTTTTCATTTTGATTCTCCGGAGGCCATCATCTCAGAATTATTCATTTTCAGCTTTCAGATATCCTCTAATCAGTTCATGATCTCTTCGTTCTCATGTATCTTAATCTCTCAAGTATCTTCGTTCGTTTTCTAATTCTTCCTGGTGTTTCTTTATCTTTTCTTCGTTCATTTTCAATTCTTACGGTGGTTCATTCAAGAATTCTCTTCCGTTGTTATCATATCAATTCATTCGTTCTTTCCAAATTCTCTTCCGTTGTTACCGGTGGTTCGTTGAAGTCCTTCTCAAGTTTGCGCTATATCTATCTTAATCATTTCTACGAGAATAAGTAGTATGCCAAATTCGTTGCTTGTCATCAATCTAAATTGGTGAAGGATAAGCATAACATAATTCTTGTTCTTGTTTCATCCAAGTGATTAATTCCTTCTTCCGGAGTTCATAATGGTATCAATTTCTCAGTTCTAAGTTGTTCATCTCTTCTTTCCGGAGTTTGTTCATCATATCACATTCTCGGTTTGAAATGCTTCATCTTTTCTTTCCGGAGTTCAAAGTTTTCTCATTATATCGTCCTAAAGCTCCATCTAAATCATTGCAAGAATTCACGTTTTTCTTTCAACTTCTCTTTTCTTTCTATCATCCTTTTGTTTACTGAAGTTCTTCATGGAGGCTCTACATGGTGGTTCGTCAAGGATTCCTTTCATTCTTCAATTATTCTTCAAGATTTCTCTCAGAGTTAAGATCCGCCAAGCTATACTAAAAAATTAACATGGTGTTCAACACATGTCTTGTTTTGAGGAGTTCATGTATTCTTCATCTTGCATTCCGAAGTGCAATTATTTCTACCTTACCTTTTGAGATGGTGTTATGTCATCCTTGGCAATTTCTCCCCATGTTTCATGATTCACATGTTGTCAAGAATGAGGTATTTTAAATCCATCAATCTCTTCGTTGGATTTATCTTGTGTCATGTTTCACCTAAAGCCTTCCCTAAGGAATGTTGCTATTATGGTGCTTATCAATGATCCAAGTTTTCTCCTATCCTCTTGGTGAAAGAAGTTTTTCATCGCCTTGGTGCTCTCACTCAAACCAATGGGTTCCTTTAGTGGCCGTTTGTCACCCCATAATGTTGAGATGTTTCCATAAGCCCACTACAAGCTTATTCTTTTCGTTGTTGGTTTTCCAACAACTCCGTTCAACTCTTCTTTGTAAGGATGCTTTTCAAATTCAAGTGAGATAGAAACTGTCAGTTGTTTCTCCCTTCTTTCTTTACAACAATCTAGCTTCTATCCTTTCATTCCAGAGGCTTTGGGATGTTGTTATATTCGCCCATCATCTCATTTTGGAGATCGTGTTCTTTTCCTTGCTTATCCATTTAACTAGAGTGTCGTGTTTTCATTCGAGCTCTCGCATCTTATCAAGTTTTGCCTCCTTCCTCAACCAGAGTGCGGTCTGAAATCTTTCTTACCCCTTGTGCCATTTTTTCAATAGTTCCGGAGGCAGTGTGTTGTTGATTTCATCAAGTATCATCCCATCTTCTCAAGTTCATGTTAATTCCTTCCATTTTCTATCAGAGTGCTGTCCAAATTATGCATTCTTGTTCCTTGTTTCTCTTTTCTACCGGTGTGCTTTCATATTAATTTTGATCCGTTGAGCTCTTGTTTCATGTCCTTCAACCTACAAGGTTCTCGCAATGTTCCTTGTTCCTCTTGCTGAACAGAGTGTTTTAAATTTTGTTCACCTCTGTCGTATCATTTCTTCAAGCCTTGCGACCTCTCAAGGTTCGTTGGTTTCACTCTTTTGTCAAAGAAGCAACTTTGTTTTACCTCTTCCTCTTCCGCTTTTCTCTCTGGTGCCATCCTAGATCTCGGGACGAGATCCTCTTGTAGTGGTGGAGTGTTGTAACGCCCCAAGACCGACGCTCCAGAAGACTTCCATATATTTCGTGATCGCAGTGTGTTTCTTTTTGCTTGCTCTATTTATTTTGCATTGCATCATGTCATCATGCCATCATGTCATTTAATTTTTAAAACTCAACTAAATAAATTGCATAGATTTTTGATCTATTTAAATCGAGGGAATTCATATGGTGACTTCTCTTTATAACATATCCTCCCAATATTAGGGAGCTATATTAAATATTTCTTTAATTTGGAAATCACCATAACACACTTGCAAATTATCCCAATGCCTGTGTTATCTTAATTCTTGGTCTCCAACCTTGCCATATATTCTTTCATCATATTCCGGAGCTCCACCAAAAATCCGAACATTTTTGGACCTTCCCAACCCTCACTTCCTATTCAAATCATTTGAATTCAAATAAAATGAGTTTGAATTTAAATCTTTTAATCATGGCCTTTTCTATTTTCTCGGAACAAGAACATTTTTGTGAGTCCGGGCAAATAATCCCCATGTCCAACTTCTTTCCCTAACCCTCTCTTTCTTTTCTTCTCTCTAATTTCTTTTCTATTAAAAGAAATATGAGGGGGAGAGAGAGCACAGCCTTGCAGCCCAGCCGGCCTCTTGGGCCTAACCAACCAGCGCCGGCCCACCTAACCCTCCTAACCCTAGCTGCTTGACCCCTCAACCCTCTCATTCCCCTCCGCCGCCACCCACACACGCATGCATCGAGCCAGGGGAGCCCTGCTCGATCCCCCCCTCTCGATCTCACCCCCATCTTCCCGTAGCGCCCCCATCTTCCCACAGCGCCCCTCTCCCTCGATCCCCTCCTTCTTCCTTGCTTCGCCAGGGAGAGGAGCGAGACCCCGCGCCTGCAGCCGTCGTCCTCCGCGCCCAGCAGGAGCGTCGCGCCCTCATCCCGTTCCCCTCTAATTTGCCTCTCCGTCACATGGACCGGCGCCAGTGCCGCTGCTGCTTCGTCGCCCATGCCGCCATGGCCCTCCTCGTGCCTCTGCTTCCTCGCCCTTGCCGGATTCGAGTCCCTCCGCTTCGGATCTGGCGCGTGCCGCGCCCTGGACCTCACCTGCGGCTCCGCCGCCCCATCTCCACCTCTCCAACCGTCAACCCCGACGTCCGACCCGGCCATCTTCTGCTGCTACCTCGAGCAGTCCCGCCACGGCCATCACCTCCACGGCGCCCTTGCTGCTGCTAGACCACCTCGGTGCCACCAGGGAGTGCCATGGCCTCCACCAAGACCCTTGGAATCATCAAGACCGCCAAGTACCACGACATACGGCGCCCTAACGACCACCGCACCGAACGCCAAGTATAGGATGATGACCCGCGAAGCCCTAGACGCCATGTACCACAACCGTTGCGTTCCATTTCATCTCTGCCGAGACCAAGAGGACGCCAAGTACCAGGATGACGACGACCCGTCAAGTTCATCTACGGGCGTGTACCACTACGTCGGAGTCCTCGGATCCGTCAAGTTCTGCTATGAAACGTACAACTACCGTCGACCCCGAAGACCTCGGATTCATCAAGTTCCCACGACGACTTAAGTGTACCCCTCCGGTTCGCCAAGTTCGACTACTGTTGCTACCATGTACAACTACTTCCACTACGCCGCCACGTGTGCCACTACTTCCCACGATGACCCGTGAACAACTACTTCCACTTCGAACCCGTCCGCCCCGAAACGTACGCTTCAAAGCTTCGGTTTCATTCCGGAGTTGTGAGGATTCGTTCGACTACGTCCATTCGTCTTCTTCATGGACTCGTTCTTCTTCCTTGCGGGATCTCAGGCAAGATGACCATACCCTCGAAATCACTTCTATCTTTGCTTGCTAGTTGTTCGCTCTATTGCTTTGCCGCGCTACCTACCACTTGCTATATCATGCCTCCCATATTGCCATGCCAAGCCTCTAACCATCCTTTCCTAGCAAACCGTTGTTTGGCTAAGTGACCGCTTTTGCTCAGCCCTTCTTATAGCATTGCTAGTTGCAGGTGAAGATGAAGTTGGTTACATGTTGGAACATGGATATTTTGGGATATCACAATATCTCGTACTTAATTAATGCATCTATATACTTGGTAAAGGGTTGGAAGGCTCGGCCTTATGCCTGGTGTCTTGTTCCACTCTTGCCGCCCTAGTTTCAGTCATACCGGTGTTATGTTCCTTGATTTTGCGTTCCTTACGCAGTTGGGTGATTTATGGGACCCCCTTGACAGTTCGCCTTGAATAAAACTCCTCCAGCAAGGCCCAACCTTGGTTTTACATTTGCCTACCTAAGCCTTTTCCCTTGGGTTTTCGCGAGCCCGAGGGTCATCTTATTTTTACCTCCCGGGTCAGTGCTCCTCCAAGTGTTGGTCCAAACTAGAGCACCGTGTGGGACCGTCCCTTGGCAACTTGGGTTACGTTGGTACCTGTACGCTTAGCTTATCCAGTGTGCCTTGAGAACGAGATATGTGCAGCTCCTATCGGGATTTGTTGGCACAACGGGTGGTCTTGCTGGTCTTGTTTTACCATTGTCGAAATGTCTTGTTAACCGGGATTCCGAGACTGATCGGGTCTTCCCGGGAGAAGGAATATCCTTCGTTGACCGTGAGAGCTTATGATGGGCTAAGTTGGGACACCCCTGCAGGGTATTATCTTTCGAAAGCCGTGCCCGCGGTTATGTGGCAGATGGGAATTTTGTTAATGTCCGGTTGTAGAGAACTTGCACCTGACTTAATTAAAATGCATCAACCGCGTGTGTAGCCGTGATGGTTTCTTTTCGGCGTAGTCCGGGAAGTGAACACGGTTTGGGTTATATATGAACGTAAGCAGTTTCAGGATCACTTCTAGCTTCGCGACCGTTGCGTTGCTCCTCTTCTCGCCTTTATTTGCGTATGTTAGCCACCATATATGCTTAGTGCTTGCTGCAGCTCCACCTCATTACCCCATCCTTCCTATAAGCTTAAATAGTCTTGATCTCGCGGGTGTGAGATTGCTGAGTCCTCGTGACTCACAGATTCTACCAAAACAGTTGCAGGTGCCGACGATACCAGTGCAGGTGACGCAACCGAGCTCAAGTGGGAGTTCAACGAGGAACTTGGTCGTTACTATGTTTCGTTTCCTGATGATCAGTAGTGGAGTCCAGTTGGACGATCGGGGATCTAGCATTTGGGGTTGTCTTCTTTTATTTCGGTTCCGTACTCGAACCTTGATTGTACTCTGAATGATGTATGTTTAATTTATGTATTGTGTGAAGTGGCGATTGTAAGCCAACTCTTTATCCCATTCTTGTTCATTACATGGGATTGTGTGAAGATGACCCTTCTTGCGACAAAACCACCATGCGGTTATGCCTCCAAGTCGTGCCTCGACACGTGGGAGATATAGCCGCATCGTGGGCGTTACATAGGGTAAGGTAAGCTTTGCACTAACCTAATCTTCCATCTGCTCATGCTTACAATCAGTGTGACGGCTAATGAAAATCATACCGGTAAGTACTGGGTAGTACGCCGAGTCTCTGAGTACTACGCCAATCACCCTAAAATAGCTCTGGACCAAAAACAAAGTTGTGACAATGTGTACAAATAAAGAAAAATCGATTGGAGCTTCTTTAAGAAAAGAGTACTCCCTAGAAAAGTGCCAATATAAGCTACTCCTATTTGAGTAGAGCATTTGCTGCAACACTGAAACAAGTAAAGTGTCCCTTAAAAAACAAGTAAAGTGCAAGTGAAACACCGACAGATTAAAATATTCTGCAGCAGGTCGGCAAGAACTTGAGGAACCATTCGAGCATCTGTGCTTTTCCAAGCCATGTTTATGTTAGATATTGGCACGTCGCACTCTTTTTTTATGCGAGGTTAAAAGGAGTTTTATTCCATATTGATCGGGTTACAATCTCAAGCTAACAAGTCCTCACAAAATGGTGGGCTTGAGTTCAGCCGTACTGCAGTACACGCATTGGTACGTGTCGGTGCAACAAACCTTGTTGTATGTTGCCTAGACTATACACAGGCACAGAGGCAAGGTTGCAATGACAATACAAGACCAAGCTAAGGAGATAGCTCTTTGAGGAATCAAAGGGCGGATCAAGAAGACCAAGACAAGCCAAAGGAGCAAGATATAATAAGGAAAAAACCCCCCTTACCGGGCAGGCGAGCCCAGTCAGGTCCAGGCCACATCGAAGACAAGTCTCAAGACTCCCCCGGCAGGCTTGCCGAGGACGCGAAGGGCGCTAACCCCGCCAAGACACCACCGCTCCACCGCACAGCGACTCAAGTCACTTACCAGTGCGGTGTCGAGCCCGCAAGTGATTAAGTGGCCGTCCTATGGCACGTGGCAGCCATTTGGGGAGAAGATTCACCCTGCATGACACCCGTCTAGAGGCGTGTCAGGCAGACAGGGCGAGAGACAACTAAAGTGGCGTGGCAAGGCTTGCCGGGCTACCCCCGCGACATGACACTAAACGGTGCATTTAATGCACCTTGTCCTGTCTACAGAGTTAGGTATGATAGCACTGTTGCTATCTAATCAGTGTGTAATGACTGATTTGCCACTGTGGTAACCCCTTAGCCTATAAAAGGAGGGCCATGGCGACCTAAAATAGGATTCCGACCTTTGTACACTCTTACGCGTGTAGTTGATCTTCCCGAGGCGACCTTGCCGGGCTTGAGCGCTGCGTGTTCGTCATGGTCCTCCATCTAGTCCACCAAAGTAGGAGTAGGGTTTTACGCTTCGCAGCGGCCCGAACCTGGGTAAAAACCACCGCGTTACCATTGTCATGTTGCCCCTACGGTCTCCGCTCTTTGTGCAATGTGCCCCTCCCCCTTGCTGAACCACAAGGGGCCAACAGCCCCATAGGTGATTGTGTTCCGCCACGACATCACCGTTCCCCCTGCGGCCGAAGTGGGAGTAGGAGGCGCTGGAGGAGGGCAGCATCAACAACACCCTAGCGGCCATGCTCCACAAGATGCAGGTGGGAGAATATTCCATCTCCGTCTCTCCACCTCACTGATGGACGCAGCCGTAGCGATGGCGCTCACTTTGGTGTGAATCGCAACCCTCCAGCTGCCCCTACTGTGGGTGCGGCTACTGGGCACGCGCCATCCCTAGGGCAAGTTAACCAAGACGATGAGCCGAATAGGGCCGTCAATCCCCAAGCACATCCATCTCATCGCCACGCCACCATGGTGACTGGCTCGCGGCGACGAGAACACTGCGCCACCACTACCGGCATAGTCAGAAGTCGGGCAACGTTTGCGTTATCGTGCATGCCAAGCACCGCTTCGGAAGCCATGGCGCGAGCCCAACTCCTGTGGAGATTCCCTCCAGCGGCCAATCAAATGGATGAGTGGAGAGCCACCATTCAGAGCCTAATTGGTTTCGCTGAGGCGGGAGGATCACAGTGGACAGGCCCGCCATGGCCTCCACAGGAAGTGACAACGGCCCAAGCCGTTGGCCGTACCGAAGGGGCCACTCGTACGGTGCAGTCCCCTCCACAGCAGCTAGCGCAGGGGCCGCAGCCAGAGCCACACGACCAAGAACCCAACGATGTGTCGATGTCTTCGTCTGATGCTCGAGCCCGTCGAGACCAGCGACAGGTCTTGGAAGACAGGCGGAGGGAAGATGCGCGTGTCCCCATAGAATGATGCCGCGAAACCCGCTGCCAGTCTGACAGACGCAATGGCCCCGATGTCGACGAGCCCGTGCCCGGTGGAGACGGATACCTGCCTTTCGAGGTTGGGTGCCACGCCTTCACTCGTGAGCTATGGTAAGTCCGTTGGCCATCTGCTCATATGTTCAAGCCAGAGATACCTGAAAAGTATGACGAAAGATTGAACCTGGCAGAGTTCTTGAGCATTTACACCATCGCCGTTCAAGCCGCCGGAGGAAGAGATGAAAAGGTATTCGCCAACTACTTCCCTTTGGCACTTAAGCCAAACGTGAGGTCGTGGCTTATGCACTTGCCGGAGAACTCCATCTCGACCTGGGATGACCTATGAAATGAGTTTTTTGGCGCCTTCATGGGAGGCCATCAAGAACCAGGGTGGCCTAGCAACTTGCAGCTCCTCCCACAAAAGGAAGGAGAGAGTTTACGGAAGTATATGCAGAGATTCAGCCGGGCGCATAGGAACATTCCAGACATCCACCCGACAGCTGTGATTGCTGCATTCTAGTCCAATGTACGCAATCGCAGAATATGTTCCAAGATGAACGTCTGATTGCCCAGGACTGTGAATGAGTTGTACACCTTGGCAGATAAGTGTGCCCGAACAGAGGAGGGGAGACGACTCCCCGGAGAAGAAGATGGCGTCGACATTGATTCAGAGGACAACGACGATGCCACCAATCAGAAGAAGAAGAACAAGAAACGCAACAAGAAGCGCAAAGAGAAAACAGTTCTGGCTGTCGAGGGGTCTGGCGTTCCTAGTACCGGCAAGAAGGCCAAGACCGAAGCTCTTGGCAAGGAAGTTGCCACGCACTGACTGCCGGGAAGCTGCGGCGGCCGAGAAGGCTGGGAAGGATGATGGGCCGTACTGCAAGATCCATCGTACCAAGGGCCATGATCTCCAAGAGTGTCATCAAGTTGAGCAACTCGTCCAGAAGTAGAAGCTGAGTACGAGAAGCGTGATAAAGAGAGAGACCAAGATGGCGTTGGCGGGGAAGGGCTGAGGTGGCAGAAGAGGCCGCCCCGGCAAGGTCCCTCAGCATCAAGGGAAACCTGCTAGAGGCCATGAGAAGAAGGAATGCGATGACGAGAGCGATGAAGGGGATGAAGAGGAAACCAGCGAGAAGGAGTTTCAGAAGGCCACTGATGCCCTGTGCTTTGACGGAGGTGCATCCTTGCACTCCTCTCGCCGCCAGCTAAAACAATGAGCGCGTGAGGTGAATGCTGTGGAGCCAGCAGCACATTCTCGTAAACCACTCAAGTGGTCCTACACGCCCATCATCTTTATCGAAGAGGACCACCCTGACTGCACCATCGTGGTAGGGTGCTTGCCGTTGTGGGTTTCACCAACGATCCGCAACCTCAAGGTCACAAAGATGTTGGTTGACGGCGGGGCCGGGTTGAATCTGATTTCTCCAAAGGTCATCAGCAAGCTACAGATAACAGAAGAAGAGCTCAAGGTTACTGGCACCTTTCAAGGGATCAACCCCAGCAGGAGTCGTCCAAAGGGGAAGATCACGTTGCCAGTGACGTTTGGAGGGGAATTGAACTACCGGACTGAGAGAATTGTGTTCGACGTGGTCGAGCTTCCATTGTCGTACAATGGGATACTTGGACGACCTGCCCTAGCAAAATTCATGGCGGCATCCCACTATGCCTACAACACTTTGAAGATGCCAGGACCAATGGGCGTCATTTCCATCCCGTCAAACAAGAAGGACGCAATTATATGCGTGGATAAGATGTACCGGGAGGCGTTCGCTGCCGAGGCCGTGGAAGCCACAGTCCCCGCCAAGGAAAACAAGCAAAGGAGAAAAGCTAGCAAGGATACCAGAAAGGGATCCGGGAAGAGTGCCTCTCCGGAGTGTTCTGCGCCTGTCGATGACTTGCCGGAAAGTTCCAATAGCAAGAGATCAAAGGTTGTTGCGCCTGCTCTGAAGAAGGTCCGGGCAGGGCTAGTTGGCGCTGATGGTACGTTCACTATCAGCTCCACCCTTGACGACAAATAGGAAAGCGCGCTCATTGCCTTCCCGCGAGCGAATATCGATGTGTTTGCTTGGCAACCATCTGAGCTCCCTGGGCACTAGTGCAGAGACGTGCTATACAAACGGTTTTTAACCCCTTTCGGCGACGGTGTTTCGAACCATCGCCAAGTGAGTGACGGTGATAGTGGGGTCCTTCCCACATGACCTAGAAACCATCGGGGATAGTCCCTCCTGGCACATAGGCGGGGGCAAAATGAGCTCGTGTGCGATCGGGCGAGGCATCGAAACCCAATTGTTTCTATTCGTATGTACATCCCACATGGTGAATCCCAGCAAAACTTTTCTGTTGTATGTATATCAAACACAGGTTTGTTTGTGGAAATGTTTGTGCAAGGTGGCCTAACGCAAACAGTTCTCTGCCGGAAGTCGTGTGTGATTGTTAGTTGATCGAACACGCCTACTTTCTAGAAACCGTGTGGGTTGTTTGAGTTCATCGCCCAAGTTGCTGTCTGAGTAACCATCTGCAATAGAAAACCCCAATAAGTAGGGTAATTAGCCTATTATTGATAATCCATGTTGTAATCAAATTGACATTTCTTATAAAACACACCAGATATCAGGATTTCATAATCGAATTACATCAGATAGCTTTAGCACTCAATTACGCCATTACACAACAACACCAAGTTTCACATGGAACATCAAAAACCTTTGGAAAGTAGCATCATACACGGTAAATAGGCAGATGAATCTCATCTGGGAAACTGCAGAAGCGGAAGGCAAATATTAAGCCTTCAGTGATGTTGAATGTCCTTGCAACTTTAGGCCAGTGGATATGGATAATTGCCTGCCCAACCTTCGTCCTCTTTAGGAAGACTTCATTATTGTACCATGGGTATTGAATGAATACCTTCATCGCCTCTTGACCATGCAGGTGGTTTGAGAGGTAATCATCGGTGAACTACTTTGAAAAGTACTGAAAACAAAGATATGCATAAATCGCGGTTATAAATTTTGAAATGGCGCAAGGGGTAAAAACAAGGCAAAAGAGTTAGTACCGTTCTATAGTTGACTGATGTCTTCTTCATTGTGCAAACAAAGATCTTGCTGTTATTCATCACAAGTTTCTTCATCCTAACAATCTTTCTGAGTTTCTTGACTTGACTGATATTCATGGACATCTTATTTCCCCATATGCAAAATGGGTCGAACAGTGGGTCTAAGCCTCTGACAGCAGGACCTACATGTGCAAGACCAAATTCTAAGAAACCTAAATATTAGAATCACTACAAGAAATCTATTAATCCATGATAGATTTCTGATGACATTCCTGAAAACCGTCATGAAAACTGTCATGGATTAGCAAGAGGCGGACGGCCGCCAAAGCGGTAGCCCCTTCATGACGGACATCAAGGAGCCGTCACGAAAACTGTCATCGATCGACTAGCTCGGCCTCACTTTTTTCTTTGTTCTTTGTTTATACACAATCCACACGGTCACGGGTGGCTCTTGTTGATGTGTCGTACATGTTCTTTATTTGGCTCACATGTTAGTAGGATGATTTATATATGAAAAATAAAACGAAAGCAGGAAAGGAAGGGCGCGCTTGAATTTGGGTTGCGCGAGGAAGGCGCACGCGAAGAAAGGAGGGAGGGCGCGCGTAGAACTCCATTAGCGCGCGCGGTGGTAAAAATTTCAAGCCCACTAAAGCCCATCTGAACCATTCACAGTATAAAGACCTAACCCTAAGCTCTGTCTTTCTCCCTCATCTCTTTCTCCCTCCGCCGCCGCCCCCATCCCCAATCTCCTCCCTCCTCCGCCGCCCCATCCCCAATCTCCTCTCCCTGCCCCGTCGCCCCATCCCGAATCCCCTCCTCTCGCTCCTCCGCACCCTCTCCATCTGGTGGTCGCTCCTTTCACCACCCCTTGCCCCACCTCCCGGCTGAGCCCTTTCTCTTCCCCGGCCTCTCCCGTACCTCCTCCGCTCACATTCCTAGTGGCACCTCTGCGTCCTCTACCCTATGCTCTACCTTTCCTGCTGACCAGCGATGATAACGGCGTCTTGGGTGCGCTGGATCCGGCATGGATCTCAATACCGACAGTAGCCTTGTTGGAGCAGAGCAGCTGTGCGATGGCCGGTCTACCGCGACGACTCGCTGGAGGCGGCAGCGAACTCTAGTCGCCACTCACCACTTGTTACCGGCTCAACGCCTTCGACTGGAGGCAGAGCAATACTGTCAACAAGGTAAGTACCAAGGCAGCTGCGGTGAGTGTGCACAGCGGCAGATATGCATGGTGAGCTTATCCCCTTCCACACCAACTTGTGATTTTGTTCTTCCATGGCCGATGTGTCTATGCAGACACTGGATCTAAATTTAGAACCTGCCACTTTTATATTCCTTGATTTTTTGCACGGATGGTTACCGCTAGCTTAACACAAAACGTTCTGATGTTTCTCTGGTAACATGCATTGAATTGATGTACTGGTGGTTGGTTGAGTGTCCGTACGTGATAGACCTGTGTTTGAGTAATGATCTAGACCACAAACTTAAGTTGCCGGATATATCTGCATATACAGAAGCTAGCTTCTCATGTATGCATGTTAATGTCAACTAGCTGTGGTATATACTGGTGATTTTACCTGATTGTGCTAAAATTTACATCATAGAGGTGTATTTGATTTATTGTCAATTGATGGTGGTTGGTCATCATGCAAGCCACCCCTTCTCTGTTATTTTGTACAAATATGTGATTTTTCATACAGACTTTTGTTCTTGCAATCTATCATACATGGGCTTCGTTAATTATATATGCCATACATGTTGATCAACATCATTAGTGAACAAATCATTTTGCTCTAGAAACAAGGAACACATTTGAGAGTTCTATGTTCAGTTGTGTATGATTGTTTTTTGTTGTTGCGCTGTCTTTGGCTATAATTCAATTCATACTCAAAATGATGAGCTTAGAGCATATTTTATCTTTCTCTTACTAAGAAAATCATTGTGTTTATAATTTATATGTTGAACAGTACTTGTGCTATGCATATTTCAATGGGTCATGAATTTAAAGTGAATGTGAGTGTTGTGCATATGTGATTTTTTTTCATTTCAGCTGAGCGTGAAGTTTGTGAAATTTGCTTCAGGGCCATCCTGTCAAGTCCATCATTAAGAAAGGGAAGGTAATGCGCCACCACCCGCTGTACCTTGTTCCTTCTTAGTTCTGTTTCAGTTAGTAAATTAAGATGCTTGGGGTGAAATAGTTCTTTAAGGATTAGTTTCAATGTGGACTGTTCTATAGTTCCAGTGCAAGAATTAATTTAGATCGGTGGGAGTAACACTTTTTACTCTACAAATATTATATTATACTGTTTTCAGGACTACAGAAATTCTGTCAAGAACATTAACTGATAAGGTTTTACTGTAATTAATGTAGTTATTGTCTGCTAAGAGAACCAGGAAAGATATGGGTAACTTGATATGGTACTTGACAGTCTACACAACAATATTTATGTCAAAAATAGAAGTCAGAACTGGAGAACAAAATAAACTAAAATACACATGATAGTACAATCTGTACCTTAAAATTCGCCAAAGAGGAGTTACGAAGGCCACATGACTGTCTCCCACTGTCCCAATAGCAAATCAGGGTGGTTTTAAGCTTTTTTTATGGAACAAAAGGCATAGGACTTTTCTTTCATTGATTTCTTTTTTGCGTATGATCGACTAGAAAAATATAAAATAAGTGTATCAAACACTAAAATATAAAATAAGTGTATCAAACACTAAAATATAAAATAAGTGTATCATCGGCAAGCAAGTGTTGTGTACTATTGTCAGTGCTTTGAGATGAACTATAAACACTCAGTTTCATGTGTCTGTGTGGTGGATATTGTTTCATAGTCATGCCATTTTTTTGGCTGATTTATGTCCTCTACTGCTGCAGTACTTGGGAGTTCCGTGATGTGTATTTTGTTGCTTTGTCACTTATAGGTCAACTTGATTACATTTTTAGTTCACACAGATTTCTTTTGATTAATTTTAAGCAACCCAATGTTTATTCTTGTTTTATAGTACATACTTTGTTATTCTCTTTTATAGGCATTGCAAGATTTAAGAATTTTTGACATGTAATTCATTTTTTATGTTTATTCTAAGTCTCTTATTTCTACAATCTATTCATATATACAAATATGTACTGTTGTAACTATGTGTATGATTAGGTCCCATGCTACTTGTTGCCACTTGTTGTTTCTTTTCACATGTTTAATTAAATTTGTTGCACTATGCACCCTGGGAGTGAAAAAATATAGAATGTAGTAACATGTACTCCCTCCATAAATAAATATAAGAGCGTTTAGATAACTAAAGTAGTAGTGATCTAAACACTCTTATATTTCTTTACAGAGGGAGTACTAAGCTACTTCTAGTTTACCTACTTGCTCTAATATTTTATGAAGTGACAAAATTTTCATCATCTGGCAGCTATTGATTTATGGGAGCATTTTCAGCAACAAAGACGTGTGTTTTGACGACTTCGGTATGGACGGGCGGATCTGTGGCTAGAAAAGCGGATTGATGGGGGCGGTGTTGGCTGTAGAGTAGCATAGTGTTCTCCAAAACATGCTTGTAAACTTAATGTTATTTGGGTATTTTCTTTTTGGTCCTGTAGTGGTGTATTTTTGGTTGTGTTTGTGTAATTTTCTTTTTTTAGTGACATGAGCATATATTTTTTGTAAAATTCTTATTGGCTTAAAGTTTCAATGGAGGCAGAAATTCTTATTGGCTTAAAGTTTCAATGGAGGGAGAGAAATGAGAGATGAGCTAATTTTCTTGACTGAAATTAATGGGCCGTAGATGAAATTAATGCACTTATATTCTAATTGGGTTGATTACTATATGGGCCACTACTCTTACATCTAGCTGAAATTTAGTGGGCCAAAATTTAAATGGGCTGAGCATTACATGAGCCGCCATGTCAGATCCATGTCACATGTTGACGTGGCAGTCAAGTTAACAATGTTATGAGCATGTCCGTTAAGTTCCATCCATGACAGACAAGATCCGTCATGGAGTGTACAATGATCAGATTATGACGCGATATACATGACAGATTTTAAGTCCGTCATGCATGCCCTACCACGACAGTTTTGTGAAGGTCTGTGACCGATTGAGTCTGTCACGTATTAACAGGATTCTTGTAGTGAATGATTCCTGCGACTACACAATAATGTGCTATTAGCAAAAGGACCATGCATGAGCAAACCTCGATGGTAAACCGCAATTTCTCCCATTGTTTCCCTGCAACACACATAAGGAAGATCTTGATCAGGTTTACTGAGAGTTGCCATACTATCAGTAGAATATGTATTGAGTACAGCCAAATTCGATTTATTTCTCACATGCATAACAATACAAAATTGTACCCAGAACAAATGAAAATCAAATTACAGAATTGAACCAAACAGTTAAATGGACAACAGACCAAATGAACCAAAATAGTTAACTGAGCATGATATTGCAGAATAGAAACATGTACTAGAAGATAAGGCAGTTAACAAAACGAAGAATGCTTCAGAAGAGTACTATAAAATGTAGCAATTGTCGGACCAAACTATTAACTGAACATTACATTTCAAAGGACCAAACTGTTAACTGAACATCAGATTGCATATTAACATTACAGAGGACAAATCACTAGAAGCACTGGCGATGGCCTCGAGAAAACATCATGAACTGTATTTTAAAGTAGACAGTCGCGCGGTGGTGTCGACGGTGGCCTCGAAGACGAGGTGCTCCTCCAAGATCTGGCGGTCGACACGCATGGCAGCCATAGCGACCTCGTGCACGCGTGTGGCCGTGATTTGCTTCTCTGCTGCCAGATGCTACTAAGCTCCACTTTATACTGCGTGCAAAATGGCTATGGGCGACACTTGATTGGAGGACGGGGCCAGTGACTTTGGCGGAAGGTGTCGCACCGTCGGTCCGGGGATGTGGGACAGGGAAGGAGGAGGATGGTGTGGGTGAGTGTAGATTACTTAACCATATCAACGAGGCCGCGCAGCAAGAAGAAGGGTCGGCGGCAAGGAGGCCGCGCAGCAAGAAGAAGGGTCGGCGCGAGGAGGCGGCGCTTCAAAAAGAAGGGTCACCAGCGAGGAGGCGGCGCTGCAAGAAGAAGGGTCGCCAGGGAGGAGGCGGCGCTGCAAGAAGAAGGGTCGCCGGCGAGGAGGCTGAGCTGCCAGTAAGCAGTAGTGAAGGTTTGAACTTGGAAAGCAAGGAGGAACAGTGAAAATGTGGCTTTTGGTGGGAGGGAGGGGGAGGGGAGATAGATTTTCTGCGGTGGCCGAAAAATTTCGCTCGGTGCCGTGAGAAACTGGCGCGCAAGTGTGGTTCAAGCGCGGGCGGTGGACTGTAGACGACGAAGCTTCCCACGTAAGCCAGACAAGACGGTGCACCAAGATATTTTATATCGCATCCCACACGATTCTTGCTAGTAAACTATTTGTGGTATACCTGATTTTTTTCATTGTGTTTTGAAAGACAAAATGGTGTTACGGAGGGAAAGGATGGTGTTTGGATTGCTAGAACATTTATGTACAGAGAACATGCAACTACATGAGTGTCATGTTTAAATTTGGAATTATTTCGGGTTTGTTTGGCATTTTTATGCATTAATTGAGTTTCTAGGCATTTAATGTGCATAATTCAAATTTGAACTACAAGCACATGCTCCAGTGCACCAAAGTTTGTTCAAAAACCACATGTGTGTTTTTGGGTGAATTTATAGGTCCCATGCAAGAATGGGAATGAAATTCAAACATCTGGGCGTCGTGGCTCGGCCGGGAACATTGAGAAACTTGGTTTTTTAATTCATGTAAATTCAAAACTCACTTGAAAATCATGAAACTTGGCATGGTGTCATTTCATGGCACCAACATGTTGTGGTAAAAAATTGGCCGCATTTGGACACGTTTTGGAATAAGCTTCTTGCAAACCGGAGCTTCTCTCAAGAAGACTCGTGGTTCCCGTGGGAGGATGTGTCACCTTTGTGTGCGAAAAGATATACGCTGCCTCCCCCCTTGATTTTTTACAGAGGCAACATAGAACTATATGAGTGTCGTGTTAAAATTTAGAATTATTCCGGGTTCGTTTGGCCTTTTTTATACATTAATTGAATTTCTGGTCATTTAGTGTGCATAATTCAAATTTGAACTACAAGCACATGCTCCAATGCACCAAAGTTGGTTGAAAAATCACATGTGTGTCCTTGGGTGAATTTCTAGGTCCCATCCAAGAAATGGGAATGAAATTCAAACATCTGGGCATCGTGGCTCGACCGGAAATATTGAGAAACTTGGTTTTTTAATTCCTGTAAATCCAAAACACGCCTGAAAATCATGAAACTTGGCATGGTGTCATGACATGGCACCAACATGTTGTGGTAATTTTTTTGGCCGAATTGGGTCAAGCTTTTGTATAAGCTTCTCTTAAGAAGGCTCGTGGTTCCGAGAGGGAATGTGTCACCTCCGTGTGTGAAACGACATACACTGCCTTCTCCCGCCTTATTTTTTACACAAACAACTTATAACAAATCAGAGTTTCGTGCTAAATTTTGGAAATATTCTGGGTTCGTTTGGCCTTTTTTATACATTAATTGAATTTCTGGGCATTTAATGTGCATAATTCAAATTTGAACTACAAGCACATGCTCCAGTGCACCAAAGTTGGTTAAAAAATCACATGTGTGTCCTTGGGTGAACTTCTAGGTCCCATGCAAGAAATGGGAATGGAATTCAAACATCCGGGCGTCGTGGCTCGGTCGGAGATATTGAGATACTTGGTTTTTTAATTCCTGTAAATCCAAAACACGCCTGAAAATCATGAAACTTGGCATGGTGTCATGACATGGCACCAACATGTTGTGGTATTTTTTTTGGCAAATTCGGACAAACTTTGGTATAAGCTTCTTGCAAACCGGAGCTTCTCTCAAGAAGGCTCATGGTTCCGAGAGGGAACGTGTCACCTCCGTGTGCGAAACGACATACACTACCTTCTCTCACCTTGATTTTTTACACAGGCAGCTTAGACCAAATAGGAGTTTTGTGCTAAATTTCTGAATTATCCCGGGTTCGTTTGGCCTTTTTATACATTAATTGATTTTCCAGGCATTTAATGCACATTATTCAAATTTGAAGTACAAGCGCATGCTCAAGTGCACAAAAAGTTAGTTGGAAAATCATTTATGTGTACTTGGGCGAATTTCTAGGTCCCATGGAAGAAGTGGGAATGGAATTCAAACATCTGGGCGTCTTGGCTCGGCCGGAAACATCGAGAAACTTGGTTTTGAAATTCCTGTAAATCCAAAACCCGCCTGAAAATCATGAAACTTGGCATGGTGTCATGACATGGCACCAACATGTTGTGGTAAAAAATTTGTCCGATTTGCGAAGGTGCACACATTAACAATCAACAAAGTCATTTTGGAACAAGTGCTGTCACGTTACAAATCGGAAACACAAGTATTGTTGAAACCGTGGGCGTTCTACTTACCATTTACGATCCTCCATGCGCCCCCTTTTTTATTGGCTAGGTGGTGCCGTGCGGGGTAGCTATTTGAGTATGGGAGGCGTGCGATCAGACCCCTATGCATGCTCATCGGGAGGAGAGTTCTTTGACCTCTATCCGCCGCCCACCTCCCTCCCAACGTCTCCATTAATGGCGCCCGAGCCCCTGCTTCATGGCATGGTTATGTCTCACTCCACTGAGATTTAAGAGAGAAAAAAGAAAATCTGGAAATAAAGTTTTGCACAGATCTTGATGTAAGATCCGACGGACCTATATAGCATCGACTGCGACTTATAGCAAGACTGATGAATATAAGGATGATGACGGTGGATAATAATTGTCTTACATATTTAGGAAGATAATTAAAAAAAACCACATGCGGCAACGCTCGAAATACACAAGGGAAAAAGAAGAAGGAAGACAGTGACCTGGCTCGCTGATCTCTATTTGCTTGATGCGTTGCTGTAGGCCGTGGGAACTAGTCTCTGCGGCAAGCGGCAATGAGCTCTTTCGTGTCCTCAAGATGCTGCTTGAGAGCATCCACGGATTCCTCCACCAGCATTGGGGCTCGATGTGGAGCATGTCATTCTTGTCCATAAGTTTCTTGACGATGACACCGGTCCTCTTTAACAAGGCAGTAGTCTCCTCCCGCTGCTCCGGACTTCCGACAATCCTCGCACTCAGCAGGTCGCACTCGGGCCGGAGCTTTGCATTGCCCTCCCTTAGTTGCCGGATGACGCCGGTAGCCTATTCAAACGAGGCTTTCATGTAGTCCTGCAACCTCGCCCAGCCGGAGATCTGATCCATCTGGCTATGGACGATCGCATTCATGCGCCTGTAAGAGTCATCGCCTGCCCGCGAGACATTTTCCCAGGCCGCCGCGGCGCGGGAGGACATCTCTGCTGCATTCGCGGTGCGACGGGACATCTCTGCTACTTCCGCGGCGCGGCCAGACCAGTCTGCTGCATCGATGGCGCGGCGGGACCTCCGTGCTGCTTCAGCGGGGCAGCGGGACCTTGGTGCTGCTACGGCCGTGTGGCGGGACATGTCGGCTGCTTTCGCGGTGAGGCAGGACATCTCTCGTGCTTCCGCTTCCAATGTCGCCTCTCCCTGGTGGTTGATACGTCTCCAATGTATCTATAATTTTTTATTGTTCCATGTTGTTATATTATCATTCTTGGATGTTTTACAATCATTTTATAGCAACTTTATATCATTTTTTGGGACTAACCTATTGACATAGTCCCCAGTGCCAGTTGTTGTTTTTTGCTTGTTTTTTACTTCACAGAAAATCAATACCAAACGGAGTCCAAACACAACGAAACTTTTTGGAGAATTTTTCTGGTCCAGAAGACACAAGATGGGCCGAAGAAGTACCAGAGGGGTGCCCCGAGGGGGGCACAACCCACCTGGGCACGCCTGGGATCCAGGTACGCCCTGGTGGGTTATGCCCACCTCGGTGGCCTCCCGCACTGCCTCTTTGCTCTATAAATACCCCAATATTCTAGAAACCCTAGGGGAGTCGACAAAAATCAATTCCAGCCGCCGCAAGTTCCAGAAACCACAGATCCAATCTAGACACCATCATGGAGGGGTTCATCATCCTCATTGGTGCCTGCCTGATGATGCGTGAGTAGTTCATTGTAGACCTACGGGTCCGTAGTTAGTAGCTAGATGGCTACCTCTCTCTCTTTTGATTCTCAATACAATGGTCTCTTGGAGATCTATTTGATGTAACTCTTTTTTTGCGGTGTGTTTGTTGGGATCCGATGGACTCTGAGTTTATGATCAGATCTATGTTTTTATTCATGAAAGTTATTTGAGTCTTTTGATCTCTTATATGCATGATTACTTACAGCCTCGTATTTCTTCATCGAATCTTTGGTTTAGTTAGTCCGACTAGATCGTTTTTTCTTGCCATGGGAAGAGGTGCTTTGTGATGGGTTCGATCTTACGGTGCTTGATCCCAGTGACAGAAGGGGAACCGACACGTATGTATCATTGCTAGTAAGGATAACAAGATGCGGTCTATTTCTACATAAATAGATCTTGTCTACATCATGTCATCGTTCTTATTGCATTACCGCATTTCTCCATGAACTTAATACACTAGATGGATAATGGATAGCGTCGATGTGTGGAGTAATAGTAGTAGATGCAGGCAGGAGTCGGTCTACTAATCTTGTGCGTGATGCCTATATAATGATCATTGCCTAGATATCGTCATGATTATTTGAAGTTCTATCGTCATGACGATATCCAGGAAATGATCATTATATAGGCATCACGTCCAAGATTAGTAGACCGACTCCTGCCTGCATCTACTACTATTACTCCACACATCGACCCCTATCCAGCATGCATCTAGTGTATTAAGTTCATGGAGAAACGGAGTAATGCAATAAGAACGATGACATGATGTAGACAAGATCTATCTATGTAGAGATAGACCCCATCGTTTTATCCTTAGTAGCAACGATACATACGTGTCGGTTCCCCTTCTGTCACTGGGATCAAGCACCGTAAGATCGAACCCACTACAAAGCACCTCTTCCCATTGCAAGATAAATAGATCAAGTTGGCCAAACAAAACACAAATATCGGAGAAGAAATACGAGTCTATAAGCAATCATGCATATAAGAGATCAAAGAAACTCAAATAACTTTCATGGATATAAAAAGATATAACTGATCATAAACTCAAAGTTCATCAGATCCCAACAAACACACCGCAAAAGAGTTACATCATATGGATCTCCAAGAGACCATTGTATTGAGAATTCAGCGAGAGAGAGAAAGCCATCTAGCTACTAACTACAGACCCGAAGGTCTACAAAGAACTACTCACGCATCATCGGAGAGGCACCAATGGAGGTGGTGAACCCCATCTGAGATGGTGTCTAGATTGGATCTGGTGGTTCTGGACTCTGCGGCAGCTGGATCAATATTTCGTCGAGGTATATTTTTCTGGGCCAGAAGACACAAGATGGGCCGAAGAAGTACCAAAGGGGTGCCCCAAGGGGGGCACAATCCACCTGGGTGCGCCTGGGGATCCAGGTACGCCCTGGTGGGTTATGCCCACCTCGGTGGCCTCCTACATTGCCTCTTTGCTCTATAAATACGCCCTGGTGGGATTCTGGAATATTTGGGTATTTATAGAGCAAAGAGGCGGTCCGGGGGCACCCGAGGCGGGCACAACCCACCAGGGTGCGCCTGGGCCTCCTTGCGCGCTCTGGTGGGTTGTGCCCTCCTCGGGGCACCCCCAGGCACAGCCAGGGCCCATTATGTTCCTTCTGGTCCAAAAAAAATCTCCGTGAAGTTTCGTTGCATTTGGAGTCCGTCTGATATTGATTTCCTGCGATGTAAAAAACATGCATAAAACAACAATTGGCACTTGGCACTATGTCAATAGGTTAGTACCAAAAAATGATATAAAATCACTATGAAACATCCAAGATTTATAATATAACAACATGGAACAATAAAAAATTATAGATACGTTGGAGACGTATCAGCATCCCCAAGCTTAACTCCTACTCGTCCTCGAGTAGGTAAGTGATAAAACAGAATTTTTGATGTGGAATGTTGCCTATCATGTCATATCATATTCTTTCCTTTATAGCATGGACATTTGGACTTTTATGTGATTCAAAGCAATATTCTAGTTTTGACATGATAATTTAGATACTCAAGCATATCAACAAGCAACCATGTCTTTTAAAATATCAACGCTAAAATAAGTTATCCCTAGCCCATCATGCTCAACCATTGATCCATTCATGAAACACACTCACATATTAGCTACACCCAATACTAAAGTACGATCATATTGCCTCCTAGTTGGTGCTTTTATAAGAGAAAATGGAGACTCAAATTCAAAATAAAAATTGCATAAAGTAAAAGAAAGGCCCTTCGCAGAGGGAAGTAGGGATTTGTAGAGGTACCAGAGCTCAAAGAAAAAAACTTAGAGATAAAAACATTTTGGGAGGTGTATCCATCCCACCAACGAAAACGACTTAGAGTTCCCAACACTTTCCATGCTAGATATATCATAGGTGGTTCCCAAACAGAAAATAAAGTTTATTCCTTTTTCCACCATACTTTCACTTTCCATGGCTAGCCGTATCCACGGTTGCCCTCCATACCAACACTTTACAGGGAATTTATTATTTGACAACATAAAGTAAATTCAGTTTTTCATTTTGGGACTGGGCATCCCTAAAACCTTTGCCTTACTCTCGTGCAATGACAAGTGAATAAACATTCATCGTGAGAATAACACATCCAGCATGGAAAATATTAGCCACCCATCACCGCTCCGCGAGCGAAACGAACACACAAAAGAGAAGTTTATTTCAAAAATTAGAGATGGCACATGCAAATTTGCTTAGAACGATAAAAGAATACCGCATATAGGTAGATATAGTGGACTCATGTGGCAAAACTGGTTTAAAGGATTTTGGATGCACAAGTAGAGATCATACTTAGTGCAAAATGAAGGCTAGGAAAAGATTGAGAAGCGACCAACCAAGAAACGAATAATCTCATAATCGAGCATTAAGCATGATTAACACCGAATAATGCAACACAACTAGGATATAATTTCATTGCATGACTATTGACTTTCATGCTTGCATAGGCAATCACAAACCTTAACACCAATATTCTTACTAAAGCATACTTACTTATCAACACAACTCACATATCACATCATCATATCTCAAAAATATTACTAAGAATCAAGTTTATTTTGTCCAATGATCTTCATGAAAGTTTTTATTATATCCTTCTTGGATATATATCACTTTGGGACTAATTTTCATGTGTTGCTTTTCATAAGCTCAAACAAATATAAGTGAAGATCATGAGCATAATTTTTTTCTTTCTCTCAAAATAATTTAAGTGAAGCAAGAGAGAATTTCTTGAAAATTTTACTAACTCTCAAATAAATCTAAGTGAAGCAAGAGAGCATTTCTTCAAAAACACTAAAGCACACCGTGCTCAAAAAGATATAAGTGAAGCACTAGAGCAAGTCCATAGCTCATAAAAATTTAAGTGAAGCATATAGAGCAATTCTAACAAGTCATGAAATAATTTTGGCTCTCTCAAATAGGTGTGTCCAGCAAGGGATCAAGACTTAAAACACAAAATAAAACAAGCAAAGACTCATATCATACAAGACGCTCCAAGCAAAACACATAGTATGTGACGAATAAAAATATAGCTTCAAGTAAAATACCGATGGTCGTTAGAAGAAAGAGGGGATGCCACTCGGGGGCATCCCCAAGCTTAGTTGGTTGCTCATTTTTGGATAATAGCTTGGGATGCCGGGGCATCCCCAAGCTTAGGCTCTTCTATCCTTCCTTCATCCATCGTAAGATAACCCAAAACTTGAAAACTTCAATCACACAAAACTCAACAAAACCTTCGTGAGATCCGTTAGTATAAGAAAGCAAACCACTACTATAAGTACTGTATCAAACCAATTCATATTTTGTTTTTGCATTATATCTACTGTATTCCAACTTTTCTATGGTAAAAACTCATCAAATAAAACCATAGAGCCATCAAAATAAGCACACAACACAAAGAAAACAGAATCTGTCAAAACAGAACAGTTTGGAGCAATCTGACTATTTCGAGTTCTTCTGTAACTCCAAAAATTCTGAAAAAATAGGATGACCTGGGTAATTTGTATATTAATCTTCTGAAAAAGGAATTGGCATTTTATCACGTCATGGTGATTTTTAACAATTGTTTTCGTGAGCTCATAAGTTTCTATTTTTCAGCAAGATCAAACAACTATCACCCAAGAAGATCCTATAGGCTTTACTTGGCACAAACACTAATTAAAACACAATCATGACAGTAGTATAATTGTGCAAACACACAAGAACAGAAAGCAAAAAGCAAAAATAAATTTTATTCATTGGGTTGCCTCCCAACAAGCGCTATAGATTTACGCCCTTAGCTAGGCATAAAGCAAGGATCTAAGTTTTGTCTTCTTTGGTTCGAGATCCATAAGATGCCCTCATGATTGATTCATAAGGTGGATTAATTCTTGTTCTAGGAAAGTGTTCCATAGCCTTCCTCAAAGGAAATTGGAACTTAATATTGTCTTCTTTCATGTCAATCACGGCACCGATAGTGCGTAAAAACGGTCTACCAAGAATAATAGGACAAGACGGATTGCAATAAATATCAAGAACAGTAATATATATGGGCACATAACTCCTATTTTCAAGAATAAGAACATCATTAGTTCTTCCCATAGGATTTTTAATAGTAGAATCTGCCAAGTGCAAATTCAAAGAACACGATTCAATATCGGTAAGACCAAGCACATCACATAAAGATTTCAGAATTGTAGAAACACTAGCATCCAAGTCACACAAAGCAAAACACTCATAATTTTTAATCTTGACTTTGATAGTAGGTTCCCATTCACCATGCAATTTTCTAGGAATTGATACTTATAATTCCAATTTTTCTTCAAAAGCTTTCATCATAGCATCAACAATATGTTTAGTAAAAGCTTTATTTTGTTCATAGGCATGGGGTGAATTTATCATGGATTGCAACAAAGAAATACAATCAATCAAAGAGCAACTATCATAATTAAAGTCTCTGTAATCCAAAAGAGTGGGCATATCACTAGTTAAAGTTTTGACCTCTCGAAACCCACTTTTATCAATTTTCTCAACACGATTTTCACCCTCCGAAATATTGGGACGCCTTCTACCTAAAGTTGACTCTTCTCCAGTCCCTTTTTCATAAATCTTAACTTTACTAAACAATGAATCAGTAGAAGAAACACCAATCATTTTAAGATCTTCATCACTTTTACGAAAGTAATCACTACAAAATGCTTTTTCTAAAAATTCTCTTTTAGCTCTAAGCATAGCGGTTATTTTCTTATTTTCATCCATAGAAACATAAAGGGCTTTAATTGATTCATCAACCTTAGGCACAAATATTTTCATCTTGAGATTTTCCACATCATGAGCAATTCTATCAACACTTCTAGACAAATCATCAATCTTACTCAACTTTTCTTCTATGGAAGTGTTGAAAACTTTTTCCGTGTTAATAAATTCTTTAATATTATTTTCAAGATCAGAGGTGTTCCTATTATTACTATAAGATTGATTTCCATTGGAATTACCATAATTATTAGAGGAATTACTAGGAAAAGGCCTAAGATTAAAATTACCTCTATAAGCATTGTTATTGAAATTATTTCGAGAGATAAAATTCACATCTATGGCATCACTATTTAGCTCAATCAAAGTAGACAAAGGCATATCATTAAAATCAATAGGAGCACTTTTACTAGCAACCAATTTCATAAGAGCATCAACTTTTTCACCCAAAGAAGAAATTTCGTCAACCGAATTAATTTTTTACTAGTAGGATCCCTTTCGGTATGCCATTGTGAATAATTTGCCATGATATTATCAAGCAGTTTGGTGGCTTCCCAAAGTAATTTCCATAAAAGTACCACCCGCAGCGGAATCTAAAAGATTACGAGAAACAAAATTCAACCCCGCATAAAAAATTTGTATGATCATCCAAAGATTTAACCCATGTGTTGGGCAATTCCTTAGCATCATTTTCATCCTTCCCCAAGATTGTGCAACATGCTCTTGTTCAAGTTGCTTGAAATTCATGATCTGGGTTCTAAGGGAAATAATTTTTGCGAGCGGAAAATAATTAGTGATAAAAGCATCTTTGCACTTATTCCAAGAATCAATACTATTGCAAGGCAAAGAAGAGAGCCAAATTTTTGCAAAATCACACAAAGAAAACGGAAATAATTTCATCGTCACCATATCATTGTCCATATCTTTTTATTTTTCATATCGCATAATTCCACGAAGGTATTAAGATGGGACGCGGCATCCTCATTAGGAGTACCGGAAAATTGATCTTTCATAAAAAGATTCAGAAGCAGTATTAATATCACAAGACTCCGCACTAATGGCGGGAGGAGCAATCGGAGTGCCAATAAAATCATTGTTGTTGGTATTTGAGAAATCACATAGCTTGGTGTTCTCTTGAGTCATGATGACTACACAACAAGATTGCACTCAAAAACAGATCCGGCAAGAAAACGGCGAACGGAAAAAGAGGGGCGAATAAAACGACAAATTTTGTGAAGTGGGGGAGAGGAAAACTGGAGGAAAATGGAAAATAATGTAAATTGCAAGGAGATGAGATTTGTGATTTGGAACCTGGTATATGTTGAAGATCCTCCCTGGCAACGGCGCCAGAAATGGCACGGAGCCGGGAGACTATCTTGACTTGATCCTCCCTGGCAACGGCGCCAGAAATTCCTTTTGATGTCACTTGAAGCTACGTCGGTATTTCCCCAAAGAGGAAGGGATGACGCAGCACAGCGGCGGTAGGTATTTCCCTCAGATATGAAACCAAGGTTATCGAACCAGTAGGAGAACCAAGCAACACAACGTAAACAACCCTGCACACAAATAACAACACCTCGCAACCCGACGTGTTAAAGGGGTTGTCAATCCCTTTCGGGCAACAGCGCCAGAAATGGTGCATTGACGGGAGAAAGTTGTAATAGATTGACTAAATAAATCGCAAATAAAATAAAGTGCAACAAAGTATTTTTGTATTTTTGGTTTAGTAGATCTGAAAATAAATGCAAAGGAAAAGTAGATCACAAAGGAAAATATATGAGAAAGAGACCCGGGGGCCGTATGTTTCACTAGTGGCTTCTCTCGGGAAAAATAGCACACGGTGGGTGAACAATTTACTGTTGGGCAATTGATAGAACTTCAAATAATCATGATGATATCGAGGCAATGATCATTATATAGGCATCACGTCCAAGATTAGTAGACTGACTCCTGCCTGCATCTACTACTATTACTCCACACATCGACTGCTATCCAGCATGCATCTAATGTATTAAGTTCATGGAGAAACAGAGTAATGCAATAAGAACGATGACATGATGTAGACAAGATCTATCTATGTAGAGATAGACCCCATCGTTTTATCCTTAGTAGCAATGATACATACATGTCGGTTCCCCTTCTATCACTGGGATCAAGCACCGTAAGATCGAACCCACTACAAAGCACCTCTTCCCATTGCAAGATAAATAGATCAAGTTGGCCAAACAAAACCCAAATATCGGAGAAGAAATACGAGGCTATAAGCAATCATGCATATAAGAGATCAAAGAAGCTCAAATAACTTTCATGGATATAAAAAGATATAACTGATCATAAACTCAAAGTTCATCAGATTCCAACAAACACACCGCAAAAGAGGTACATCATATGGATCTCCAAGAGACCATTGTATTGAGAATTCAGCGAGAGAGAGAGAAAGCCATCTAGCTACTAACTACGGACCCGAAGGTCTACAAAGAACTACTCACGCATCATCGGAGAGGCACCAATGGAGGTGGTGAACCCCATCCGAGATGGTGTCTAGATTGGATCTGGTGGTTCTGGACTCTGCGGCAGCTGGATCAATATTTCGTCGACTCCCCTAGGGTTTTGGGAAAATTGGGGTATTTATAGAGCAAAGAGGCGGTCCGGGGGGGGGGGGCACCCGAGGTGGGCACAACACACCAGGGCGCGCCTGGGCCTCCTGGCGAGCCCTGGTGGGTTGTGCCCTCCTCGGGGCACCCCCAGGCGCAGCCAGGGCCCATTATGTTCCTTCTGGTCCAAAAAAATCTCCGTGAAGTTTCGTTGCATTTGGAGTCCGTCTGATATTGATTTCCTGCGATCTAAAAAACATGCAGAAAACAACAACTGGCACTTGGCACTATGTCAATAGGTTAGTACCAAAAAATGATATAAAATGAGTATAAAACATCCAAGATTGACAATATAACAGCATGTAACAATAAAAAAATTATAGATATATTGGAGACGTATCAATTGTGAAGTTGAAATTATTTTCGTTTTCTTTGCGAGATCGCGCAAAAATTGTTGGGAAACGTAGCATGCAATTTCAAAATATTTCCTACGCTCACGCAAGATCTATCTAGGAGATGCATAGCAACGAGGGGGAGAGTGTGTCTACATACCCTCGTAAACCAAAAGCGGAAGCATTTTGACAACGTGGTTGATGTAGTTGAACTTCTTCTAGATCCGACCGATCAAGTACTGAACGTACGACACCTCCGAGTTCTACACACGTTCAGTGCGACGACGTTCCTCGCCTTCTTGATCCAGCAAGGTGTCGAGGAAGTAGATGAGTCCCGTCAACACGATGGCATGGTGACGGTGATGGTGAAGTGATACGCGTAGGGCTTCGGCTAAGCACCGCGAGAATATGACCGGGGGTGTAAACTGTGGAGGGAGGCGCCGCACACGGCTAACAATTGATGTTGTGTGTTCTAGGCGCCCCCTCCCCACATATATAGGTGGGAGTGGGAGGGGAGCAGCAAGGGTGCACCCCAAGTAGGAGGAATCCTACTTGGGGTCCTCCCCAATTCGGCCTCCCCCTCTTCCATATTTGCCGGAGGGGGAAAAGGGAAGAGGAAGGAGAGAAGCACGGGGGGCGAACCCCTTCTTTCCATTCTCCCACTCGCCCTCCTTCCTGGGGGGAGGGGGGCGCCACCCCTTCTGGGATGGTGTGCTCCCCTCCTATGGCCCATATAGCCCATATCTTTCCTCCGGGGGTTTCGGTAACCCCCCTGGTACTCCGATAAATACCCGATAAATTCCGGAACACTTCTGGTGTCCAAATACTATCATCCTATATATGAATATTTACCTCTCGACCATTTCAAGACTCCTCGTCATGTCCGTGATCTCATCTGGGACTCCGAACAACAT
Organism: Triticum aestivum; assembly: GCF_018294505.1. Lineage (NCBI taxonomy): Eukaryota > Viridiplantae > Streptophyta > Magnoliopsida > Poales > Poaceae > Triticum > Triticum aestivum. Next base: position 264,573,514 of record NC_057802.1, read on the forward strand.
TGGGTCACCAATACATAACTCATATAATACTAAATCGTCATCGAACGTTAAGCGTGCGGACCCCACGGGTTCGAGAACTATGTAGACATGACCGAGACACCTCTCCGGTCAATAACCAATAGCGGAACCTGGATGCTCATATTGGCTCCTACATATTCTACGAAGATCTTTATCAGTCGAACCATTATGACAACATACGTTACTCCTTTTGTCATCGGTATGTTACTTGCCCGAGATTCGATCGTCGGTATCCACATACCTAGTTCAATCTCATTACCGGCAAGTCTCTTTACTCATTCCGTAATACATTATCTTGTAACTAACTCGTAAGTCACTTTGCTTGCAAGGATTCTTATGACGTGCATTACCGAGAGGGCCTAGAGACACCTCTCCGATACTCGGAGTGACAAATCCTAATCTCAATCTATGCCAACCCAACAAACACCTTCAGAGATACGTGTAGAGCATCTTTATAATCACCCAGTTACGTTGTGACGTTTGATAGCATACAAGGTATTCCTCCGGTATCCGGGAGTTGCATAATCTCATAGTCGAAGGAATATGTATTTGACATGAAGAAAGCAATATCAATAAAACTGAACGATCAATGTGCTTAGCTAACGGATGGGTCATGTCCATCACATCATTCTCCTAAGGATGTGATCCCATTATCAAATGACAACTCAGGTACATGGTTAGGAAACCTTAACCATCTTTGATCAATGAGCTAGTCAAGTAGAGGCTCACTAGGGACATAGTGTTTGTCTATGTATTCACACATGTATTATGGTTTCGGATCAATACAATTCTAGCATGAATAATAAACATTTATCATGAATAAGGAAATATAAAGTAAAAACTTTATTATTGCCTCTAGGGCATATTTCCTTCAGTCTCCCACTTGCACTAGAGTCATTAATCTAGATTACATTGTAATGATTCTAACATCCATGGAGTCTTGGTGCTGATCATGTTTTGCTCGTGGAGGAGGCTTAGTCAACGGGTCTGCTACATTCAGATCCGTATGTATTTTGCAAATCTCTATGTCTCCCTCCTTGACTTGATCATAGATGGAGTTGAAGCGTCTCTTGATGTGTTTTTTTTTGTGAAATCTGGATTCCTTTGCTAAGGCAATTGCTCCAGTATTGTCACAAAAGATTTTCATTGGACCCGATGCACTAGGTATTACACCTAGATCGGATATGAACTCGTTCATCCAGACTCCTTCATTTGCTGCTTCCGAAGCAGCTATGTACTCCACTTCACACGTAGATCCCGCCACGACACTCTGCTTGGAACTGCACCAACTGACAGCTCCACCATTCAATATAAATACGTATCCGGTTTGTGACTTAGAGTCATCCGGATCAGTGTCAAAACTAACATCGATGTAACCATTAACGACGAGCTCTTTCTCACCTCCATAAACGAGAAACATATCCTTAGTCCTTTTCAGGTACTTCAGGATGGTCTTGACCGCTGTCTAGTGATCCACTCCTGGATTACTTTGGTACCTCCCTACCAGACTTATAGCAAGGCACACCTCGGGTCTGGTACACAACATAGCATACATGATAGAACCTATGGCTGAGGCATAGGGAATGGCTTTCATTTTCTCTCTATCTTCTACAGTGGTCGGGCATTGAGTCTAACTCAACTTCACACCTTGTAATGCAGGCAAGAACCCTTTCTTTGACTGATCCATTTTGAACTTCTTCAAAACTTTATCAAGGTATGTGCTTTGTGAAAGTCTTATTAAGCGTCTTGATCTATCTCTATAGATCTTGATGCCCAATATATAAGAAGCTTCACCGAGGTCTTTCATTGAAAAACTTTTATTCAAGTATCCTTTTATGCTATCCAGAAATTCTACATCATTTCCAATCAACAATATGTCATCCACATATAATATTAGAAATGCTATAGAGCTCCCGCTCACTTTCTTGTAAATACAGACTTCTCCGAAAGTTTGTAAAAAACCATATGCTTTGATCACCTCATCTGTCGGAGGGATTGACCACGGGTAGCCTCATCTGCGCCCCACAACATTTCAAGACATCGGGCAAGCAAAGCCCCTCGCACCTTCCGAACGGGCGGCCGACTCCTTGGGCCGGCTGGCGCAGGGGGCCAGCTCCCAGAAGAGGGCGTAAGCTCAGAGGGTGGCCTCAGGGGGCCGGCTCCTAGCAGGCGGCCCCCCTCCCCTCAGAGTTTGCGCCCATTCATTACGACAAGACGAGGCGTGGCTACATGACCACCCCCTTCCCCGTATGCCGGGGGAGCGTGGCTACTGTGCGAGCCAACCCAGCGGTCGCCCGCCTGCCCGGCGCAGCACTATAGCCATATAGCTCATGACACATCGTATGCCAACTAGTGCCCTGCTCCCACGGCGGGCGGTCGGTATGGCTCGTAGACGGCGGGCCCTACCTGTCCGCGAGCAGCCAGAAGACGGCGTACCCCAAGAAGGCGGCCTCGGAGGCGGGCCGACCTCCAGCAGACGGCCATCCCTCTCCTCGTAGTATGCGCGCCTTTAACTAGAAGAGACGATGTGTGGCTATAGTGAGCGCCCGCCAGGCGGCAGGACGATAGCCATACGTCCCCCGACAAGGCCTCCGTCATCAAGGGAGAGGCTACAACAAAAGGCAATCAGCGTGGCCGTAGGCGGCGGGCCCTACCCGTCGGCCGAGTTTGCGGCAGCCGGCAGGACCCACCAGATGGCGGGCCCCAGCAGCCGGCGGAGAACCCGGCGCCCCAAGACACCGACGTTCGGGTCCTACACCCGGCCGTATTACCATTGTACCCCTAGGGGGTAGGCCTATATAAACCCCCCAGGCTCACCCATGCAAAGGGTTCAGCACCCACGCAAACACACACACCCATAGCTAGAGAGGCAAAGGAGCTAGCCTTGCCCTTCTTCCTCCTCTAGCCGAACAGCTCAAGGAGCAACCTTGTAGCTACCTATTGACATTAGTCATCATGCAGAGACCCCACAAAGCAGGACTAGGGTTGTTATCTCCACGGAGAGCCCCGTACCTGGGTAAGACTCGTAGGCGTTCGAGATCTCGCTCACTCACGCTTCCAGGGCCCGATGACGTACTCCTGTCCCCATCCATGATAAACCACCCTCTAGCATATGTCGCTACATACCCCGACATTTGGCGCCCACCGTGGGGCCAAGCGCACCGTTGGCCGGAGACATGTTCTGGACAGGAACCCTTTTCGTCTCCGGCGAGCATGTCGCGGCCGGCCTGATCAGCCAGCCCAGTGTGCCTGCCAGCACGCGCACCAGCACTCTGCGGGATGCGGAGCCCGCCTGCTCTGCGAATAGCCTCGCCAAGCTCGTCGGCAAGATCAGCCTATCCAATGAGCCCGTGCCCGATGCGGGAGCAGCCTGCCCCGCGAGCTGCCTCGTTGACCTCTCGGCAAGCTCTGCATCGCCGACGAGCCCGCCTCCGACTTAGAGTCCGTCGGCTCCACCGACCCCTTCATCGAGCCCATCGAGATGCTCATCGACTCCGGTGCGGCTTCCACTGATGCCTTCCCTGGCAACGTGGTGATCATCGACGACCCACTCACTCCTGTCGCTAGTGGCGCCAGCGCCGGCCTCATCGTGGAGGTGATGGTCACCGGCTGCAGCGGGGACTCTGATGGAGCCGCCCAGGACCCGCCGCGAGCCGCCTTACAAGGCCTCGCCACCCCCGTCGCTGCCAACGCTGACGGGGCGACGCTGGAGGCATTCCGCGTCTCGCTCCTCGACAACGCCAACAAGTTGTCGTCCATGAGGCGCCTCGCTGAAGCCTGCCAGCGCGAGATCGACCGCATCGCGGGTGGCACGCCGGCTGCTGGCGAGCCTAGCCGAGCAGGCACGGTTCGGTAGTGCGGCGCGGCTATCGCCAGCATGCTGGGAGTCGGACACCCAGTCTACGCTACCTCGATGGAGAACCTGCGCGCCGCCCAGGCGGCGGCAGACGAACTGGACAACCTGGAAGGCGAGGAGCATTGCAGCCAGATGGCACGCATCCAGGAGCTCCTCGACGCGGCAGCCGCGCAGTAGGACGCAGGCCACATGATGGAATCTGGCAAGCAAGTCGACCCCCCCTCGTTGTGAGCATGGAGCGACCTCCCGGTCCCCAACAGGCGGCGGTCGCGGTCAGCGAGACCCGGAGCCGCTTGCTAGCCGCAGTCGGCATACTCGCCTTATGGTCGTGCGCAGCCAGCATGGCCGTCCCCGAGTGGAGGAGCGGCAGGATGACCATCCGCCTCCTCCTGGCAGGTAGAGGCGTGCTTCCCCGCCGCCTATTGATCATCTGACCCTCGGAGGCCGGTTGGCCCCCCATGAAGGAGTCGGAGAGAACGACGCGCGCCACCGGATCGAGCGGCTTGCTCGGTCCTTGGCCGTAGAAGAAGAAGATGCGATCGGCCCGGCTTGCTTCGGCCCTCGCATCCGTGACGAACCCTTCCCCAAAGAGTTCTAGCTCCCTCAAGATACTCCCAAGTAGACCGGCTCCGTGAAGCCAGAAGACTGGCTGGCCGACTACTCCTCGACCGTCAGCATAGCAAACGGCAACAAGTGCATTGCTGTGAAGTATGTTCCGCTCATGCTCCAGGGCACGGCCCGGATGTGGCTGAAAAGCCTCAAGCCGTACAACGTCAACAGCTGGCTGGACTTTGCCGATGTCTTCATCCGCAACTTCACCAGCACCTACAAGCGGCCTCCCAAGCCTCGCCAGCTCTCCATGTGCGTCCAAGGCCCGACTGAGTCCACCCGACTACCTGACGCACTAGGCCGAGTTGCGCAACTCCTTTGAAGGGGTGCACGAGGTGCAGGCCATCGAGTACTTTGCCGCTGGGTGTAGAGAGGGCACTCTGCTCAAGCACCGGCTCTTGTGCGACGAGCCGACCACCTTGGACGAGCTCCTGATTGTGGTGGACAAGTACGCCACTGCCGACTCCTCCATGAAGTCGGAGATCCGGGTTGATGCGTCCGGGAAGGTGCTCCCGCCGGCTCCTCATACGCCGGCTGGTAACTCTAACTGCGCCTACAGCCAGGCGACAACGAGCGCAAGGCCCAACAGCCGGCTTCCAACAGCCGGCAAGTGGCAACAGTCGAGGACCAGTAGCCGGAGGGGCAACCCGGCCCCAAGCGTCCGAAGACCGGCAAGGGCGCTTGGCTGGCCGCCTTCTCCTTCGAGCAAGCCCTAGACGCTCCTTGCAAATTCCACAACGGCATGAAGCCGTCCAACCACACCACCCGAAAGTGCCACTGGCTCACCCGGATTGCCAAGGGCGAGGGTCTGCCGCCTCCTCCACCCGGGCCGGCGCCGCTGCCTCCTCCCCCGCCGGCTCCCCGGCCAGTCGGCATGCTCCAAGACGAGTTCCCTGATGCCAACGCCACCTATGTCGTCTTCACCAGTGAAGCCGACGACAAGCACAGCCGGTGTCAGCACCACCGCGAGGTGAATGCTATCGCCTTAGAGGTCCCCCAATTCATGCATTGGTCCGAGAGTCCCATCAGATGGAGCTGTGAAGACCACCCGGCTGTGATGCCATTGGTCGGGTGCTTACGCCATGGTGCTGGATTCCACCTTCTCAACGGAGAGGCCAATCTGCCGCATCTCCCGGATCCTGATAGACGGCGGTAGCAGCATCAACATCCTCTACCGCGACACCATGGAGAAGCTGGGCATCAAGGAGAAGCAGCTCCTGCCAGTCGGACTGTTTTCCATGGCATCGTACCCAGACTTTCCAGCTCTCCATCGGCAAGATCAAGATTGATGTCCTGTTCGACGACAAGCTCCATTTCCGCCGCGGGCCGATCTGGTTTGAGGTGGTCGATCTAGACAGCCCCTACCACATGCTCTTGGGCCAGCCTGCACTGGCCAAATTCATGGCTGTGCCGCACTACGCCTACCTCAAAATGAAGATGCCGGGTCCCAAGGGCATCATCACCATTGCCGGCGACTACCAGAAGTCGCTCGCGTGCGCCACTGCCAGCAGTCGGCTTGCCGAGTCCCTCATCATCGCCGAAAAAAGCGTCTCCTTGACCGGGCGGTGGCCATGGCCCGCGAGAAGCCAGACATGCCATCCGACCCTAAGGATGCGGAGGCCCAGGGCTCCTTCCATCCGGCCAAGGAAACCAAGAAGATTGCCTTGGATCCGGCACACCCGGAGAGATTTGCTGTCATAGGCTCAAACCTCGACAGCGAAAGGAAAGCGATCTCGTCGATTTCCTTCGGACATCTTCGCATGGTCCCCCAAGGACATGCCGGGTGTTCCGACGGATTTCACCGAGCACAAGCTACATTTGAGATCGGATGCAAAGCTGGTCAAGCAATCCCTCCGCCGCTTGTCAAAAGAGAAGAGAAGGATTGTTGGTGAAGAGATCGCCCAGCTTCTGGCAGCCGGCTTCATCATGGAAGTGTTCTACCCGGACTGGCTTGCCAAACCAGTCCTCATTTTGAAGAAGAATAACAAGTGGCCTATGTGTATCAACTACACTAGCCTCAACAAAGCCTGCCCCAAGGACCCTTTTGCCTTGCCTCGGATAAATCAAGTGATTGACTCTATAGCCGGATGTGAGCTGCTGTCTTTCCTGGACACCTACTCCGGCTACCACCAGATCAAGCTGAACCCGCCCGATCAGCTGAAGACCGCCTTCATCACACCATTTGGAGCCTTCTGTTACCTGACCATGACATTCGGTTCCGGTGCCATGTTTCAGCGTTGCATGCAGAAGTGCCTCCTCAAGCAACTCGACAGAAATGCTGACGTCTATGTAGACGATATTGTGGTGAAGACGGAGAAGCGCGGGACCCTCCTGGAGTATCTCAAGGAAACCTTCGACAATCTGCGCCGTTTTCAAATCAAGCTCAACCCGGGGAAATGTGTCTTCGGAGTACCAGCTGGCCAGCTCCTTGGTTTCCTTGTCTCCGAACGCGGCATCGAGTGCAACCCCGTGAAGATCAAGGCCATTGAGCGGATGCAGAGGCCGACCCGGCTGCAGGACGTCCAGAAGTTCACCGGGTGCTTGTCATCTCTCAGCCGGTTCATCAGCCGGCTGGCTGAGAAGGCCCTCCCCTTGTACCAGCTCATGAAGAAAACCACCTGCTTCGAGTGGACCGACCAGGCGGACGAGGCTTTCATCCAGCTCAAGCGGATGCTGACCACGCCGCCTGTCCTGGTCGCTCCGGCTGCCATGGAACCCATGTTCCTCTACATCGCCACCAGCCGGGTGGTCAGCACCGTGATCGTGGTTGAGCGTCGAGAAGACGGCAAGGCACAGCCAGTCCAGAGGCCCGTCTACTACCTGAGTGAGGTGCTGTCCACCTCCAAGCAGAACTACCCCCATTATCAGAAGATGTGTTATGGTGTGTACTTTGCCGCCAAGAAGCTCAAGCAGTACTTCGAGGAGCACACAATCACAGTTGTCTGCACCGCTCCCCTCGCCGAGATCATAGGCAACAGAGATGCATCAGGCCGGGTGGCAAAGTCGGCCATCGAGCTAGCTCCCCACACCATCCTCTACCAGCCCCGCACCGCCATCAAGTCCCAAGCGTTGGCCGACTTCTTAGTTGACTAGGCCGAGACCCAGTACCTGCCGCCAGCGCCGGATTCCACCCATTGGCGGATGCACTTCGACGGCTCGAAGATGCGCACCGGTTTGGGAGCCGGCATCGTCCCCACCTCTCCCAAGGGCAACAAGCTCAAGTACACGCTGCAGATCCACTTTGCCACCTCCAACAACGTGGTCGAGTACGAGGCGCTCGTCCACGGGCTCTGGCTAGCCAAGGAGATCGGCATCCGCCGAGTGCTGTGCTACGACAACTCGGACTTGGTGGTCCAGCAATCATTCGACGACTGGGACACCAAAGATGAAAACATGGCGAGCTACCGTTTCCTCGTCCAGCAGATCAGCGGGCACTTCGACGAGTGCGAGTTCCTTCACGTGCCATGGGCCGACAACGAGCAAGCTGCGCCTTGGCCCGGATCGGCTCCACCCGGCAAGCCATACCAGCCGGCGTCTCCCTCCAGTGCCTGCGCAAGCCGTCTATCAAGCCTTCACCGGAATCAGAGTCCATCTTCGTACCGGCTGCCCCCGGAGCAGTCGGATCCAGCTCGGGACTTCAGCAGTCGGCCCGGGGACTTTGGCAGGCATCCCAGGGGCTGCAGCACTCGAACCCGGCCCGGGTACTTCAGAACCCGGCTTGGGGACTGCAGCAGTCGGCCCGAGGACTTCAACAACGTAGCAAGCAGCGGCCGGCTTTGACCCGCCGCCTCCCAACCCAACCGCCCTGGTTCCGGTTGCTGTCATGACAGTGGTAGAAGCACCAGCCCATCCTCAACTTCCTGGTGAGCCGAGAGCTACCAGCCGACGAGATTCTTGCCCGACAGGTGCAACGCCAGGCAGCAGCATACACAATAGTGAACAGAGAGCTTGTCAGGCGCAGCGTGACTGGTGTCTTCCAACGTTGTGTAGAGCCAGAGAAGGGCATGGCAATCCTTAGAGATATTCACCAAGGCGAATGCGGCCACCACACCGCCTCCAGATCCCTTGTTGCCAAAGCTTTCCGCCATGGTTTCTTCTGACCGACTACTTTGGATGACACCAAGGAGTTGGTCCGCAAGTGCAAGGGGTGCCAGCGCTTCAGCTCCAAGCAACACCTGCCGGCCTCTGCACTCAAGATCATCTCCCTTACTTGGCCGTTTGCCATCTAGGGTTGGACATGGTGGGCCCATTCAAAACAGCACATGGCTGCATGACCCATCTGCTGGTCGCCGTGGACAAGTTCACAAAGTGTATTGAAGCAAAGCCGATCAAGAAGCTGAATGGTCCGACTGCTGTGACCTTCATTGCGGATAACACCGTCCGGTACGATATCCCGCACAGCATCATCATCGACAACAACACAAACTTTGCCAAAGGCGCCTTGGCATGTTTCTGCGCGACGCAGGGCATCCAACTAGACTTAGCGTCCGTTGCCCATCCGCAGTCAAATGGGCAGGTGGAGCGAGCCAACGGCCTCATCCTATCCAACATCAAGCCCCGACCGGTTGAGCCGCTGGAGCGCTCGGCCGGCTGCTGGATCGAGGAGCTGCCGGCCGTCCTTTGGAGTCTCCGGACTACACCGAACAAAGCAACCAGCTTCACTCCTTTCTTCCTCGTGTACGGGGCCGAGGCCATCATCCCAACTGACATCGAGTTCGACTCGCCTCGCGTCACCATGTACACGGAGGCGGAATCAAAGGAGGCCCAAGCAGACGGCGTCGATCTACTGGAAGAGGCCCGGCTGCTGGCACTCAGCCGGTCCGCCATCTACCAGCAGAGCCTGCGCCGCTACCACAGCCGGAAGGTTAGGCCTCGATCCTTCCGCAAAGGGGACCTTGTGCTCCGGCTGATCCAGCGAACAACCGGCTGATGTCTCTTGAAGCTACATCGGTATTTCCCCAAAGAGGAAGGGATGATGCAGCATAGCTGCGGTAGGTATTTCCCTCAGATATGAAACAAAGGTTATCGAACCAGTAGGAGAACCAAGCAACACAACGTAAACAGCCCCTGCACACAAATAACAGCCACTCGCAACCCGATGTGTTAAAGGGGTTGTCAATCCCTTTTGGGGTACGGCGCCAGAAACGATGCATGGACGGGAGAAAGTTGTAATAGATTGAAATAATAGATCGCAAATAAAATAAAGTGCAGCAAAGTATTTTTGTATTTTTGGTTTAATAGATCTGAATAAAAATGCAAAGAAAGAGTAGATCGCAAGCAAATATATGAGAAAGAAGACCCGGGGCCGTAGGTTTCACTAGTGGCTTCTCTCGAGAAAAATAGCAAACGGTGGGTAAACAAATTACTGTTGGACAATTGATAGAACTTCAAATAATTATGAGGATATCTAGGCAATGATCATTACATAGGCATCACGTCCAAGATTAGTAGACCGAGTCCTGCCTGCATCTACTACTATTACTTCACACATCGACCGCTATCCAGCATGCATCTAGTGTATTAAGTTCATGGAAAAACGGAGTAATGCAATAAGAACGATGACATGATGTAGACAAGATCCGTTTATCTATTGCGTTAGATATAGATCCCATCTTTTTATCCTTAGTAGCAACGATACATACGTGTCGATTCCCTTTCTGTCACTGGGATCAAGCACCGTAAGATCGAACCCACTACCGGGCACCTCTTCCCATTGCAAGATAAATAGATCAAGTTGGCCAAACAAAATCCAAATATCGGAAAAGAAATACGAGGCTATAAGAGATCATGCATATAAGAGATCAAAGAAACTCAAATAACTTTCATGGATATAAAAAGATATAATTGATCATAAACTCAAAGTTCATCTAATCCCAACAAACACACCGGAAAAGAGTTACATCATATGGATATCCAAGAGACCATTGTATTGAGAATTCAACGAGAGAGAGCAAGCCATCTAGCTACTAACTACGGACCCGAAGGTCTACAAAGAACTACTCACGCATTATCGGAGAGGCACCAATGGAAGTGGTGAACCCCTCCATGATGGTGTCTAGATTGGATCTGGTGGTTCTGGACTCTGCGGTGGCTGGATGAATATTTCGTCGACGTGCCTAGGGTTTCTGGAATATTGGGTATTTATAAAGCAAAGAGGCGGTCCGGGGGGCACCCGAGGTGGGCACAACCCACCAGGGCGCGCCAGGGCCTCCTGGTGCGCCCTGGTGGGTTGTCCCCTCCTCAGGACTCCCCCCAGGTGCAACCAGGGCCCAACTTCTTTCTTTTGGTCCATAAAAAGTCATCATGAAGTTTCGTTGCATTTGGACTCTATCTGATATTGATTTCCTGTGATGTAAAAAACATTGAAAAAACAGCAACTGGCACTTGGCACTATGTCAATAGGTTAGTACCAAAAAATCATATAAAATGACTAAAAATGATTATAAAACATCCAAGATTTATAATTAAATAGCATGGAACAATCAAAAATTATAGATACGTTGGAGACGTATCACCGGCCAGCACAAGCTCTCAGCTCCTTGGGAGGGGCCTTTCATCATCAGCAAGGCCCTGGGCAACGACTCCTACTACCTCATCGAAGCACAAAAGCCTAGGGCACGCAAGAGGGGCAATTCTGGCAAGGAAACGCCCATGGAACGCGAATCTTCTCCGTCGATTTTACAGTTAATGCACTTCGCCTATGAATGTATTATTTCATTCTTTTGCCCTGCACCGGGTCCGGTCAGTCGGCCCGGGGGCTCGTTGCCTTGACCTAAGTTGGCACCACCCGGAGTCGGCCAAGTAGTGTGTCGACATCTAAGCCCTCTCTTGCCTTAAGCCACAGATTGTAGCGCGACTGTTCAGCTGGCAAGAGCTAAAGGCAGGAAATGATGTCCATACGAAAAACGACTAAGGAAGAACTCTAGTATAGGCCAAGCTGGCTACTCGCCTCATCCTTCCGGTTGCCCAGCAGCCGGCCGGCCGGCTTCTCGCTTGACTAGCTACGCTCTAGACGGCCGAAGTAACTTGCCTATCCTAAACGGCCAAGTCCCTGACCCGGCCACAGACCGCAGCGTGGATGTCCGGCTGGCAGGGCGGCAGCCGAAGGAAGGTGGCAAAAGGGAAAAAGCCAAATAGAGCAAAGGCAAAACCAAGCCAGAATCCGGCAAGAGCACAAGCATGTGTGAAATTAAATTATTTACATAAGCAAAAGGCCCATGGCCAGCATTCAACAGAGTTTGAGTTACACCCCCAGCGGGTGGAACTGCACATAATTAACTTGTTTGTTCAAAGCATAAGACCGAAAAAACTTGAAAGATAAGCGGCCGCCTAGGCCAAGGGCGCTGCAGGCGGCATGCACAGGTCGGCGGAGGCAGAGGCGCCGGCTGGTGGAGCGTCTGACTGGCGGGTCTCGGCTTGGTCGGCGTCGGCAGCAGTCGACGCGGTCTCCCGCAGCTCACTGGTCGAAGCCCGATAGGGCTGAGGTTGGCCGGTCGCTCCGCCATCCGGTGCGACGTCCTCGCCTTCCTCCTCTTCATCGTCCTCGCCTTCATCGCTGGAAGCGATCTTCTGCGTCGAGTCCTCCTCCTCCGGGTTCAGCCCGAACCAGGAAGGCGGCACCTTAGCGCTGTCTTCGTCCTGCTCCGGGATAAAGACGCCAGTGTCGGCATAACCAACAAGGGTCGCTGCACGTTTGACGAGCTCGTCGTGCACCGCATCCAGCTCGGGTCTGGCCTCTAGACGGAAGGTGTCCAGTTGGGCTAGCCCCACGCCTGGGTACCAGGCCTTGACGAACTCCAGCACCATCTGAGAGCCTGCTCGAGCCGCGGCGCCCTTCCAGGCCTCAAACTGTTCGACCGCCACCTCCAGCCAGTCGGCAGTCCGACTATGAGTGCGACGAACTTGAGCATCCGGCCAGAGCCTGGCCAGGACCTGCGACCCAGCGCGCTGAAGACGGCGAAGCAGACGGTGCGCCGACTCAAGGCGCATCTTGATGGCCAAGAGCTGCTCGCCCAGATTACGGGGATCATTCGGCAGAATGTCTGCACCCGTCCTCCTCCGCTGTTCACGTCGCGCCTCGATGGCCTGGTAGACGGCGACGGAGCGACCGGGAAGAAATTCTGTCCAAAAGAAGACCGAGAGTTTAGAAGTCGGCCCCCGAAGCAGTCGGCGACTAAGCAACAAAGAAGAAAGGATTTATCTTCAACCATATCCTCTCGATCACTCCATAGCCGTCTGACAGCAGCTTCTCCCTCTCAGCCTAGTCTGAGTGCTGAGTCTCGAACTCGGCCTTGAGGAGCGTTTCCCCGTGCTTCAGCTGCTGGACCTCCGCCTTGTGCTTCTCCGCCTGGTCCGCCAGCTCCTTCGCAAGCCCGTCGCACTCCTTGGCGGCTTGGCTGCGCTCCTGCTCCTTGGCATCGAGCTCGGTCTCGAGCTCTCCCACGTGTGTCCCCAGCTGAGCGGTGGCCTCTGCCAAGACAAGAAAGAAACATCAGCATCAACCGAAAACAATTAGTTGCCGGAAGATCCGGCCCGACTGCTCAGCAGTTGGCCCGAATCTCGGGGGCTACACCCAGTGGGTGCGCTTGTGCGCCCCCACTGAAAGACGGCCCTACATACCTCAGCTCTGGTTCATGTCGACTGTCCGCTTGGCCAATGCCTGGTTCTGGGAGTTGTAGGCGGCAACACGCAAGTTGTGGTAGTCCTAGAACAAAAGCGACACTTCAGCATTCGGAAGCACACCTTGGAGTTCCAGCCCGCCTCCTCAGCAGCCGGCCTGGAACTCGAGGGATACACCCAGTGGGTGCGCTGGCGCGCCCCCACGGAAGACTACAAAAATTCAAAGCAAAATTCAAAAGCATACCTGGACGGCCGTCTGCATCGCCCGCAGCTCGTTCCTGGACTGCAGGAGGGTGGCGCCGTGGGCGTTGAACTGGTCCAAGATGTCCTTCACCACCACATTGAGGACAGCTGAGCTGGCTCCTGACGTCCAGTCGGGCGGAGCGGCGCTGGTGGCCTCGGTGTCGGGCGCCGACGAGCTTGCATCCCCAACTTCCATCGGCCTCGGCGCCGAGACCGCCCGGACCGGGCGCTGGCGTGAGGGACGAGGGTCGCCACCGCACGGCTCACCACCAGCTCAGCGCTGGATGGCGGCACCTCCGGCACCTCGGCCGGCTGCCTCGCTCGCCAGCAGTCGGCGCGCACAGAGGCACTTCCGTCTCCGAGATGACGGGGTCAGCCCTTTCTCTCTCCAGGGCCGTCTAGTCGGCCCCGGCTCCTCCAGTCGGCGCCCGGCCCTCCACCACCGGCGACTCCGTTTGCTGCGGGCCGGTGGCCTCCAGAGCTCCACTAAGGGCCGGCTCCTCCGCCCACGCCTTGGTCGCCGGATCCGCCTGCTCCTTGGCCGCCGCGTCGGCCTCCACCCATGCCGCGTCTGCCGCCTCCGCCTCTGCTTGAGCCGCGGCGTCTGGGTGCTGCGCTTCCCGCCTGTTCCTCTCCGTCGCCTCCCGAAGGGCGGCGGCCGGGTCCATGCGGCGGGCGTCTTCGGGGCCGCCTGCCGACCCAATCACCGAGGCGGACGGGGCCCACGACATAGAAAGCGGATCCCTACATGGCACGGCAAGTGAAGCTAAGAGGTTTGCGAGAGGGAAGCAAACGCGAGACAGAAATCCACACGAGAAGAAAAACCAAGATGAAAAGCGGCCAAATTACTTACGCGGACACCATCGGGTGCTGCTTCGGGGTCCTCTTGATGGCGGCCGCCTTCGCAGCCTCTTGCCGCTTGGTTGCTGTGACCGTGGACTTGGCCTTCTTGTTCGGCCGACTGCCGAACATGCTCCCATCGGCACAGCGCTTCGACGTGCCGGGTGCTCCAATCGGCGCCCCGCCAGTCGGCAGCGTCGAAGAGCCGCCCCCCGCCCTGTCAGCGCCATCTAGGCGGCGTTGTTCGCCGCCATCCTCATTGTCGTCCAGGCAGTTCTGGACGTCGCCGCCTCCTCCCGCGGAGCCGCCTACTCTCTCTCCGCCTCCTCCGGCGGCGGCGGCGTCCTTCTCCAACGCGGCCGCCCTCAGCTCGGGGTCGCCCACATCACTCACCTCCGGGTCCGGCACCCATTGATGGCCAGGAGCCGGTGCCGCAACTGCCGCCTGGCTAGCAAAGCGTTCGCCGCGTTTAGGTGGTCAGGGCGGATGAAGAGAACAGTGTAACCAAAATAGGGAGACCAGACACTAACCGCAGGCGGCGGGTTTGCGCGGTTGTACGGCGGCTTGCCGAATCTCCACTCGACCTCGACGAGCTGGCTATTGGAGAAGTAATTCACATGCCGGACCACCTCGACGGTGGGCAGTTCCTTCGTTGACATGCAGCATGGGTCGCGGCGGCCGCTCATCTCGTATATCAGATGCAGCCGAAGTTGGAGGGGTGATACCCGGTAGGAGACAAGGCGGCCAGGAGGTCCGCCGGCTGGAGAACCTCGACTCCGTCATCTCCTGAAGCCAGTCAAGGACGTTGGAGATGGCAGCCGGCAGCGGCTTGCCGGGTTGCTGGCCCCAGTTGCTCCGCGTTCCAGGAGGCGGACCGACCATGAAGGCTGGCAAGTTGACGTAGTCGCGGACCGGGTCGACGTTGCAGATGTAGAAGTATGACTTCTGCCATAGCTTCGCCGACTCATGCAAGACGACGGGCGGGAACCGGACCCCGCTACCTGAGCGCCGCACGGCGACACACGCGTCGCACTGGGCCGGCTCGCCGTTGGCCGCGGTGCCGAACTTGGGATAGAAGAACCTGCCTCACAACTCAAGTATGGGTAGTACGCCGAGGTAACCCTCGCAGAAGGTGACGAGGGCGGAGAGCAGCACCACCATGTTGGGGGTGAGGTGGTGCGGCTACAGCCGGTAGAACTCAAGAAACTCCCGAAAGAAGGCACTCGTCGGCAAGCCGAAGCCATGGAGAAAGTGGCTCCAGAAGACGATGAACTCGCCAGCCTGTGGCGCCGGCGAGATCTCCTGCTTGTTTGGGAGGCGCGTCCCCAGACACGCTGCGCTAGGAATCCGCCGAGTCGAGCGGAGGAACTCGAGGTGATCGTTGTGGACGTTGGAGCTGTCCCACTCACCTCGCGCCATGGTTCGCAACGACTTGGCGGTGGCGCGGCGAAGACAGACGATGGCAAGGCCGCAGCAACGTGAAGAAGGCAAGGGACGACACGCTGTAGCAGCGCGTCGACGGTGGAACAGCGCATCGGCGTAGCAACAGCAAGGAGGCAAAGGAGAAAGAAGATGGAGAACGAGGGGGCAGGCGTGCATTCTGCCGCACCCTCCTCCCCCTACTTATAGGCCCGCGGTGACGGAGCCGAAGAGGCAAGATGTGGGGGGCACGAGGATTAACTACGCCCACGCCCCGCATGACCCCTCGTTTTCCACGCCCTTCAGAGCGCATAATCATTGCGCATGGGGAGGGCAACCGCCCACCTTGGCCGCAGCAGATCCGCGCACGCGTCGAGGCCCTGTAGTGTTGGGCCCCGGCCTGTGGCGACGTCCTATCGCGTGCGTGGGCTGGCAGGCCGGCCTGGCCTGCTGGTGCCATGTGGCGGACAAGCAACGGTCGGCAGGCGTGCCACCCGGTGGTGCCGGGCCTGTCCGCTGCCATGCCGATTCAAATTCACCAGGCGGCCGGCCTAGCCTTGGCCGGCCCCTGACAGACGGCGTCACCCGAAGTTGGACGAAGCAAGAATGCAAGACTACTTGGAGTAGGAAGCCGCTGAGGCACTCCGGCTTGAGCCACAGCGCCCCACCAGCTTCGGGGAGTACTGTCGGAGGGATTGACCATGGGTAGCCTCATCTGCACCCCACAACATTTCAAGACATCGGGGCAAGCAAAGCCCCTCGCACCTTCCAAACGTGCGGCCGGCTCCTTGGGCCGGCTGGCCCAGGAGGCCGGCTCCTAGAAGACGGCGTACTCTCAGAGGGTGGCCTCAGGGGGCCGGCTCCTAGCAGGCGCCCCCCTCCCCTCAGAGTTTGCGCCCATTCAAAACTAGCATCGACGTAACCATTTACGACGAGCTCTTTGTCACCTCCACAAACAAGAAACATATCCTTACTCCTTTTCAGGTACTTCAGGATGTTCTTGACCGCTGTCCAGTGATCCACTCCTGGATTACTTTGGTACCTCCCTGCTAGACTTATAGCAAGGCACACATCGAGTCTGGTACACAACATAGCATACATGATAGAACCTATGGCTGAGGCATAGGGAATGGCTTTCATTTTCTCTCTATCTTTTGCAGTGGTTGGGCATTGAATCTGACTCAACTTCACACCTTGTAACACAGGCAAGAACCCTTTCTTTGACTAATCCATTTTGAACTTCTTCAAAACTTTATCAAGGTATGTGCTTTGTGAAAGTCCTATTAAGCGTCTTGATCTATCTCTATAGATCTTGATGCCCAATATATAAGCAGCTTCACCGAGGTCTTTCATTGAAAAACTTTTATTCAAGTATCCTTTTATGCTATCTAGAAATTCTACATCATTTCTAATCAACAATATGTCATCCACATATAATATTAGAAATGCTAGAAAGCTCCCACTCACTTTCTTGTAAATACAGGCTTCTCCGAAAGTCTGTATAAAACCATATGCTTTGATCACCTCATAGGTTGGAGGGATTGACCACTGGTAGCCTCATCTGCACCCCACAACATTTCAAGGCATCGAGGCAAGCAAAGCCCCTCGCACCTTCCGAACGTGCGGCCGGCTCCTTGGGCCGTCTAGCCCGGGAGGCCGGCTCCCAGATGATGGCATACTCTCAGAGGGTGGCCTTAGGGGGTCGGCTCCTAGCAGGCGCCCCCCTTCCCCTTAGAGTTTGCGCCCATTCATTATGACAAGACGGGGCATGGCTACAGGACCACCCCCTTCCCCGTATCCTGGGGGAGCGCGGGTACAGTGCTAGCCGACCCAGCGGTCGCCCGCCTGCCCGGGGCAGCACTGTAGCCATACAGCTCATGACACATCCTGTGCCAGCCAGCGCCCTGCTCCCATGAGGGGCGGTCGGTAAGGCTTGCAGGCGACGGGCCCTACCTGTCCGCGAGCAGCCAGAAGACGGCGTAATCCGAGAAGGCGGCCTCGGAGGCGGGCCAACCTCCAGCAGATGGCCGTCCCTCTCCTCGGAGTATGCGCGCCTTTAACCAGAAGAGACGACGCGTGGCTATAGTGAGCGCCTGCTAGGCGGCGGTACTGTAGCCATACGTCCCCCGACAAGGCCTCCGTCATCAAGGGCGAGGCTACAGCAAAAGGCAATCAGCGTGGCCCGTAGGCAGTGGGCCGTACCTGTCGGCCGAGTTCGCGGCAGCCGGCGGGACCCACCAGGCGGCAGGCCCGAGCAGCCACCGGAGAACCCGGCGCCCCAAGACACTGACGTTTGGGTCCTACACCCGGCCGTCTTACCATTGTACCCCTGGGGGGTAGGCCTATATAAACCCCCAGGCTCACCCATGCAAAGGGTTCAACACCCACGCAAACACACACACACACATAGCTAGAGAGGCAAAGGAGCTAGCCTTGCCCTTCTTCCTCCTCTAGCCGAACAGCTAGACCCCGCAGAGCATGACTAGGGGTGTTATCTCCACGGAGAGCCCCGAACCTGGGTAAGACTCGTAGGCGTTCGAGATCTCGCTCAATCCCGCTTCCAGGGGCCGACGACGTACTCCTGTCCCCATCCATGATAAGCCACCCCCTTGCATATGTCGCTAAATTACCCCGGCATCATCAAAGCGTATATTCCAACTCCGAGATGTTTGCACGAGTCCATAGATGGATCGCTGGAGCTGCACACTTTGTTAGCACCTTTATGACCGACAAAACCTTCTGGTTGCATTATATACAACTCTTCTTTTAGAGATCCATTAAGGAATGCAGTTTTGACGTCCATTTGCCAGATTTCATAATCATAGAATGCGGCAATTGCTAACATGATTCGGACAGACTTAAGCATCACTACGGGTGAGAAAATCTCATCGTAGTCAACTCCTTGAACTTGTCGAAAACCTTCCGCGACAAGTCGAGCTTTGTAGACAGTCACGTTACCATCAGCGTCAGTCTTCTTCTTGAAGATCCATTTATTCTCTATGGCTCACCGATCATCGGGCAAGCCAACCAAAGTCCACACTTTGTTCTCATACATGGATCCTATCTCAGATTTCATGGCCTCAAGCCATTTATCGGAATCTGGGCTCATCATAGCTTCTTCATAGTTCGTAGGTTCGTCATGGTCTAGTAACATGACTTCCAGAACAGGAACTTGATGGTACCCTATTAAGTGTGAAAGCTGCAGTTTCTAGAGCGTATCCCCAGAATGACAAGGGTAAATCTGATTTTCTCATCAATGACCGAGCCATGTCTAACAAGGTACGATTCCTCCATTCCGACATGGCGTAACTGGATGTGTGAGCTGAGGTACTATACCTCAACTTTTCAGATGATCATCAAACTTGTGGCTCATGTACTCATCTCCAAGATCAGATCGTAGAAGCTTTATTGTCCTGCCAAGCTGATTCTCAACCACGTTCTGAAACTCTTTGAACTTTTTAAAAGTTTCTGACTTGTGTCTCATCAAATAGATATATCCTCAAAGGCGTGAATGCAAATAAAAACATCCCCTGGATGAGCCTCATGGTCGGGAGGTCTTCTTAATAGAAGGGACATTTGGCGATAAGCTTGTGCCTGTTTGGAGAGATCATAAGAAATTATTAAAGTATGTCATTCGCGGTACATAAAATACTCAGCCAGGGCTGCTCCCGTATAAGGAGCGAGGTATTCTAATGTAGTAGGTGAATCCGCCATTTCAGCTACTACAATAGTGTATTCCATGGCCCCCTCCAATCATTGGTGAATGGGTTCAGTAAGGTAGAAGGAAAAGGCCCCTCCCGACCTGGGAAATTCACAGCAGGAAAGACTAGCGCCGATCAGCGAAAACGAACCCTTCAGTACATCGCGTTCAGCCCTCCCTCAAAATCCCATTTGTTTTATTGAGGAATCACTCTTGATCCTCTAAAGGCTCTTCTCTGTCTATAACTCAAAGTCCATCTGTCTCTCGTGGAAGCGCTTTAGAGTGCCTAGAAGATCTAGCAAACGGGGGTGCCAATGCTGTCCTAAGACCAGATCACGGTAGGTAGCTGCTTTAAAGAGGTTGGGAGATAGACTGGTGAACAATCTTCTTCTTGTTTTCTCTGACCTAGAGCACTCTGTTTTTCAATCGTACGAAGAACCTCCGTGAAAATCCCAGCTATCACTCCTATGAGACGGCTAACTCCCAACTCCCGATACATTCTTTAGAGTCGACCAAAGGACTCGTTCGTTTGGACATAGTTTCTTTGTTCCTGTGTTTCTGTTTTGCTCTCCCCCTTTTTCACTTAGTTTAGTTGGAATGGAAAGGGAACTTCCTTCAGTTTTTCTTTTTTTTGTTGCCTTGGATCTCTCTATGAATGGAAAAGGGGTGCTCCGGATTGGGAGTAACCACTTTTGAAAGGCCAAAGGGGGGAAGGACATAGGAAAGAGGGATGCCTACAAAAAAACCAATTGATTCGTCATGGTAGAGAAGAAAAATGGCGCACGGACCGTACTCGAGCTTCGGATCAATGTCCCCAGAAGCAAGGAGTACGAGCCGCATACTTGAATACTAGTGACATATTGGAGGAAAGGAGATTATTGGAATACTAGAGGGAGTTACGCCCATAAGAACTGCTGGCTCTAAACGCGACTTGCTCTGCTCCTCCTAAAACCCTTTTCGATAGTAAGATAGATATAGATCTAAAGGGCCTAGAAGGGCAAGCATGGACCGAATAATACACATACTCTGTCTAGATAGACGATTTCTTCTTTCATTTCA
Source organism: Triticum aestivum (assembly GCF_018294505.1). Taxonomy (NCBI): domain Eukaryota; kingdom Viridiplantae; phylum Streptophyta; class Magnoliopsida; order Poales; family Poaceae; genus Triticum; species Triticum aestivum. Next base: position 264,593,877 of record NC_057802.1, read on the forward strand.
ACTCAAATAAAAGCACTTTCTTTCAAGCCTATTTGCTTGAAAAAGAGCAAAGCAATTCCAACATAAACTGACACTTTAGGATCCTCTAAGCCTTTCTATAGACCCGTAAGGTACTAAAAACGAAAAAGTAGCACTACTAAAACAGGCTGAAGAGGATGACCTCGAAAAAGAATACAATTAAAGATGTGGCCTTCCCTCCAAGCACATATATGGATATGGAGCACTCTTTTCCACCCTCTACTCAAGTTGTCGGTAAAAGTCATGAAGTACTGATAGCCTCCTGTGGCAGTTGTCCTCATTGGACCACACACATCACTGTGTATTAGTTCCAACAGCTCGGACGCCCTCTTGCAACTTTTTCCGAAAGGAGACTTAGTCATCTTGCTGAGCAAGCATGATTCGCATCTCTCGAATGACCCGAAGTCAGACGAAGTTAGGAGTCCATCATCATGGAGTTCTTCATGTGTTTCAGACTAATGTGTCCAAGCCGGCAATGCCAGAAGTATGTCGGATTTATCTCATTAGGCTAATGCCTCTTGACATTCATGTTATAGACCGGTTCCTATTCCGGATTTAACATAAAAAGCTGATCAACAATGGGAGCATAGCCATGGAACATTCCATTCAAATAAAATAAACAACCATTGTCCTCTAAATTGAATTCATAACACTGACTCATGAAACATGAGGCAAACATAATGTTCCGACTAAGTGCAGGAATGTAATAACAGTTATTCAATTCCGAAATAAATCCAGAAGGAAGCTGGAGCTGCATCATGCCAACCTCCAATGCAGCAACTCTTGCTTTTTTGCCGACCTTGATGTCAATCTCTGCTTGTGCAACACGCCTAGTTCTTACCAGGCCCTCCATCGAGTTGCAAATATGAACAACCAATACGGTATCAAATACCCAAGGGCTACTAGGTATGTCAGCAAGGTAAATGTCTATAACACATGTTACAAGTGTACCTTTGCCTGAAGAATGATTTCCGGCCTTCTTGCCATGCTCAGCAAGCCACTTGGTACAGTTTCTCTTCTAGTGACCAGTTTCCTTGCAATGGTAGCAAATGGTCTTCGAGTCCGGTCCTAACTTTGGTGCAGCAGCGGAGGTTACAATCTCCGTGCCCTTTGCCTTAGCATTCTTCTTGGACCAACTTTTCTTGAACTTGCCTGAATTCTGCAACATCAATACTTGAGTGTGCCTTTCTTTATATCCTGCTCTGCCACCTTAAGCATCCCATGCAATTCAGTGAGCTTCTTATCCATGTCGTGCATATGATAGTTCAAGATGAACGTCCCATATCTAGGCGGAAGAGAACCCAGAACAGCATCTGTAGCCAACTCATCCAAGAGCGGGAAGCCTAACTGATCCAAAGCTTGCACATATCTGACCATCTTGATCACATGCGGGCTTAGTGGATCACCTTCCTTCATCTTGCAATCCATCAAGGATCGCCAGACGTTGAACCATTCGGTCCTAGCTTGCACCTGAAACATGCTCTTGAGACTCTCGATCATATCGAAAGCCCCAACATCTTCGAAATGCTGCTCCAAATCAGACTCCATACAAGCCAGCATGAGGCAGCTAATCGCATTTGATTCATCAATGAGTTTCTGGTAAGCATTCCTAGTTGTGGCATTAGCATTATCGGCAGATTCCTCTGGAAGTGGATCCTCTAGAACATGTTCCTTTTTATCACGCTTGAGAACAATTCTCAAATTTCTATACCAGGTGGTAAAGTTTGTTCCATTTAGTTTATCCTTTTCTAGAGTTGATTTCAAAGCAAAGTTGGGTTGAGAAGGTAGTGCCATTGATCTGCAATAGAAAATATGCAATCACTAAGAAATGTGTTTATGTAGAGTAATTCAAGCCTAAACAGAAATACTCCCACTAAAGCCGGAATCCCTCTACAAACTCTCAGTGCTTCAGGATCCGACTAGCACATGCGACTAGTGAGCTTTAGCATCATTGCTAGCCAACACACCTATCCGGTAAGCAACTCCTTGCTAATCGTATCTCAATACGACTCCTGTCGGTCGGGTAGGTATGTTGTACCCTGGCTCACAACCTTCTTTGCCACAATGCCCATAACTGTATTGATAGCCTTGTCAAGTTAACCTAATGCAGTGCATGTCCGTGTCCGACACGAACCCTTCAGTTCAAGGACAACTAGTAGCACCCCAGTTTTATGAGCCCACTACTAGACGTACTTGACGTACGAAGGTGCAACATCGGGAATGGCAAACTTGCTTGATATTAAAGAGGGATCTTTCTACCATTTTAACATGCATAGAAACAAGAAGCAATATCAATCACAAATAAACATATATTGTGAAATAGGATGGCTCCTTCATGGATGTTCTTCCAGGTCGGCTCCGACTCCGATGACCATCTAGGAACTCCATCTAGTTCATCACGCCGGGATGCCAAAGCCTCGAACTTGATCTCAATCCTCCAAGTACTACAACTAGTAATGAATTTTACAGAGAATCACAAGTCGACACGCATGTCGTTATACATTATAATGACAACACTTTGGCTCCTACTGGCTGACAAATCATGACACATAGGCCATGTATAATCTACACACATGCATCACATACACATGGGCCATACTATGCGCATCAAACCTACAAAATTAAGTTATGCACAGAATCACATTCTACCGGTTTCAGTGATCGTGTACGAAATACAAGGCGCTATGCACACGACGGTCCCATCGATCATCGCAAATCCGATTCGGAGTTACGTTTCACTGTTAACCCCGATGGCGGATACCAACTGGTAGGGGTAGGTTGTTTCACGACCTCGTCGATACTGATTGATAGAAAACATAGCCACACCGATCCCCATGTGCAGTTGATCTTATCAACCGTGCACATAATCGATCTTATAAACGACAACATATCTCATCTGTCGTCTCCACATATCAAATATGCATCCTATCTGAATCCAAATCCTATAGGAGAGGCTATGATACCACTGTTGGGTTCTACGGTAGGGTGCGTCGATTGCAAACTAAAATTTTCCTATGCTCAGAACAAACAGGAACATGCTACGGGAGATGGATCACGGATCGTTACCACTAGGCGCGTAGTGTCGTGCAGTGGCAGAAGAGTAAGAGCAGTGCGTCCGCGTGGACCGTCTCCTCCTCGTCTGATCTCCCTCGAATAACCGGTTGTCAGATTCCACTTACAGGATCACCGGAGCGATGCAAGTCCACCGCATGTAACAGTATCCGCATGTGCAGGAGGAACACTGTGCGGCGGACTGCTAGGTCCGATCACACAGTCGGCAACGAGTGGAGGTGGCTATTCGCAACAAATGCAAAGCCCTGGTGACAACACCGAAGTGATCAACCAAATGAGTGTGCCGCACCTCCACTTTATATAGGCATCCGTCGCGGGCTCAACACTTGGGCCTTGCATGGATCCTAAAGCCCAAAGTCTGTTCGGCCTGGATCCGAGTCCGAGTAGGATCACACCTGACTCGTGGAGTCAGATCTGGCCTCTCAGGTTCCTTCCCTTAAGCGTGCGACCCCTTAGGTTCTCATTCATTTGGTTGCTTGTCAGATCACATCCGGCTTGGCTAGTCGGTAGTGGTCTCTAGCAAAGCGTGCCGACTCCAAGTGTCTGATGAAGCTGGTTTGGCGAACTTGTACATCACACTTCTGTTCCCTTTTCCACACGATATATGTTGTCGGGCTCAAGGCGAGTCTATCATCCTTATGCTAGCCCGACCTCTTTCTCGTTCTAGTGATGCCGACCACAAAATGAATTATCTCATAATCCTTGTCGCATGGCAATGCTTATCTCGGTTGGATCACATGAGGGGCCCAGAGTACATCTCTCCTGATTAGAGGGGCAAATCCCATCTTGCTCGACCATGTCTCGTAGCATGGGTCTGGACAAGCCCAAAACCCATCATTGTAACTACCCAGTTACGGAGTAGCGTTTGATTGGCCCAAAGCAAGTCTGTCACCATCCCGAGTACATGCGCCAACTGAGGTCTTAGGACATAGAACGTATATTGTACTAGAGACTCACATATGGCATATCGCTGTGTCTCATATTCGGGTCTGTCTGACTCAGACCTTATCTCGACTCGGATCCAACTACATCGAATCCGACCAGATCCCTCCGAGTCCATATTATCTGGTTAGTATCCAATGATTCACGGCTAGTGAGACCGAGCCATCCACCGTGTCACATGCTAGTCTAGTCGGATGCGCGTCCACACATCCCTTTCGACTAGGGACCTTCTAAAACAGTCATCATACAATGCATAGTCCCACAAACAAGTCACGTACTTGCTGATACACATCATTGATAATATCAAAGGACTATCTTTATTCATAAACACATAGGAAATGTCATCATACATGATTGCCTCTAGGGTATATCTCCAACATATCTACTATCCTTACTACACTTGTATCACCATCTCTTCGCTGAACTAGTGCGCCTATACAATTTACCATTGTATTGGGTGTATTTGATTGTAGGGTTGTTTGAGAGAGACCATCTTCATCCTACGCCTCCCATGGATTGATAAACCTTAGGTCATCTAATTGAGGGAAATTTGTTGATGTCCTACAAAACTTTGCGCTTGGAGGCCCAACACGAGTCTACAAGAATAAGTTGTGTAGTAGACATGAAGCTCTTTTCTAGCGTCATTGTCGGGGAGGTGAGTGCTTGAAGGTATATCTTTAGATTTTAAAATTGAATATTTTAGTTTCTTGTTTTATCACTTGTTGGTTTACAAAAGAAAACTACAAAAAAATATGGAATTGAGGATGCCTCTTATGCTTCATCTTTAAAATGTGTTTCTTGAAAATGATGGAAAGGAAAATTGTGCTCAATTCTTAGAAGAAGAATTCAATAAAATGTTTGGCATAAAATATTTGAATGATAAGCATGATTGCTATGTTGCTAGTATGAATTCTTTGAATATCCATGATGCTAATGATACGCCAAGCCATAAGCTTGGGGATGCCATGTTTTATGAAGATGATATTTTTAGTCCCCCAAGTTTTGATGTGTAGATCTGTTATGATGATTGCATGCCTCCTATTTATGATCATTTGCAATATTTATGAAAGTACGTTCGGAAGAGTGTCAACTTTAGATAATAATTATCCCACTATTTTGGAGGGTGTTGAATCTTATTATAATGATAAAAGTGGATTAGGAGAGGTCATGACTTTATTTAGTAATGATTCCACTATAGCGGAAGGGGTTTCATTTGAGGATTATGAGAACAAAGTTACTATCTATGATGATTATTGTGATGACATGTATGCTATAAAGAATAATGATAATCATGAAATTTGTCATCATGATTTTAATGCTCAAATTGATTATGCCAATCAAGTATCTCATGATAGTTATTTTGTTGAGTTTGCTCCCACTACTCTTAATGAGAAAATTTGCTTATGTGGAGAGTAATAGAAATTCTATACTTGTGGATCATGAAAGGAATGCTTTATGTGATATCTATATGGTTGAATTCACTCATGATGCTACCGAAAATTATTATGAGAGAGGACATATGCTTTTACATATCTCAATAACATCAAGTTTCCTCTCTTTATGTTGAAAGTTTTGAAGTATCACTTGTTTTGCCTTCCTATGCTAGTTGATTCTTGCTCCCATAAATTGTTTGCTCACAAAATACCTATGCATAGGAAGTGGGTTAGTCTTAAATGTGCTTTGCCATGTGATTCATGATGCTCTCTTTATATTTCAATTCATATCTTTTATGTGAGCATCATTGAAATCAACATGCCTATCAAAAAAGGCATTAAAGAAAAGAGCTTGTTGGGAGACAACACAACATCCACCCCTACTGTTTTGTGAGTTCACATGATTAAGCTACTGTAGTAATCAAGTTTTATAGCTTTTTTCAATAAAGTACCAACAAAAGCCTTCGGGGTAGTGTGGATGATAGTTGACTTGATTCTATGCAAAAATAGAAACTTTTGCGCCCAGTAACAGAATTGTTTAAAATCACTGGAGTGTAGAACAATTCTGAATTTTTTACACATGTTAAATATACAAATTTCCTATGTTGTCCTGAATTTTTAGAAGTTTTTGGATTTACAGAAGTATGGTCATTGTTCAGATCATTACAGACTATTCTGATCTTGACAGATTCTGTTTTCAATCCATAGTTTGCTTATTTTCTAGTTTCTATGGCTTATATTGGTCAATACAAATTGTAGAAATGGTAGGGTAGAGTAGGAATTATGTGAGAATAATTATGGATCTTGTCTTGACAGTACCAAAGTGAATGATTTGCTCTTTATCATACTAACCCGTCTCACGAAGTTCTGTTAAGTTTTGTGTGATTGAAGTTTGCAAGTTTTGGGTGAGATATCGATATGAGGAGAATAAGGAGTGGCAATACCCAAAGCTTGGGGATTCCCAAGGCCCCCCAAGGTAATATTCAAGGAAGGTCCAAGCATACAAGCTTGGGGATGCCCCATAAGGCATCCCCTCTTTCGTCTTCAACATTATCGGTAACCTCAATTGGAGCTATATTTTTATTTGTCACATGATATGTGTTTTGCTTGGAGCGTCATTTTTTTGTTGAGTTTTCTTATTGTTATTTAGAATAATGTTTTGTATCTCTTACTTCAATAAAAGTGTCAAGTATAGCCTTTACCATGCTTATTTTGCAAGTCTATATGTTGTTGTTTGAAAACAGAAAGTTTTCTATTATTGTCTGAATTCTTCAGAAAAGTTAGAATGTGATAAAATCTTGAAATTTTAACACAATAAGCTATGATAAATGTTCTACGGTGTGGTAAATTTTCTTAAAAAAAATTGGAGTTAAATAAGTATAGATCTGTGTTCATCCTTTACAGACTGACCTGTTTAGACAGATGTCTGTTATGATTGCATTATTTGCATATGTTTACTTATTAAATGATTCTATTTGAGGATAGGAGTATTAAATATGTAGAGGAATTAAGTATGCAATGTTTAATAATAATTTATTTATTTATTACAGTAGATAATAATAATGGTTTGCATTGATTTATACTAACTTATCTCACGAGTTCTTATTGAGTTTATTTGCATGTTCTTAAGATTTAAGGAAACCGAGATACGAGAGGAATTAAGAAGACACAAGAGCTCGAGCTTGGGGATGCCCAAGGCATCCCAAGTATTTATTCCAAGAAGTCTCAAACATTTAAGATTGGAGATGCCCCGGTAGGCATCCCACCTTTCATCATCAACAACTATTGGAGATGCCCAAGTTCTTATGATTGTGAATACCCATTAAATATTTTCAAACTTGATAAAATTAGTTGAAGTTGGACAAGGAAGACAATGTAATGAGTTGTGTTTGGGTATATTTGCATAGAAGTTATATGTAACATCCCAAAATTCTAAATTTTGGAATGTTATAATAATTAAATAAATATGATTGTATCCTAGATTGTTTGGTTGAAAGTGAGTGGAATTTGAAACTTAAAAAAATCAAATGAGAGGGAATAAAAGGACTTTCCCAAATTTTCCCATTTGAATCCCTATTTAATTTTCTAAAGATTTTCTAGAGAGAGAGAGAGAGAGTGGCCACCACCGTCTTGTGTGAGAGAGTGTGAATAGAGATCAACCCCAGCAAGCAAGCATTGAGGCTCTTGCCTATCCTATATAGTATAGTGGAGTGGTTTCCTTTTTTACCATAACAATCGTTTTATATTCTGAACATGCCATTGTGGACTAAAACTTTATTTAGCAATAATGCGCCAACATGTAAGTCACACTTTGTTTCATTCACACGTGGTACACGACCCTCCATCAAGTGCACAACCGCTACATGCGTGAAATTATCACGTGGGCTGCCTTTCCGTATAGAATGAGCTCCACCGTGTATCCACACGGGTGTGGTTCAGAACGAGACGTGAGCACGTGCGTCGTGCGTGCACCTCTTCTCTTCGTGCACATACCCACCTACGCGGTTGTGTGTGAGAGAGATACAAAACTAGAGAGAGATGGTGTGTGCATTCATGAGTGTTTATTGGGTGGTGATTTCGTGAGTGTATTTGTGTGCGTGAGAGATAGACAAGGAATATGTGTCGATGATATCTTAAATAAAATGTAACATATGCAATGTGTGTGAAGTAGGGGCCTAGATATATCATATATAGAGGGACGACCCATGAGAAGAGAGGGGAGGGATCATCTACGTGAGATATCGATAGGATTGAAGAGATGGGTGAGGTGTATGGGTGCAACATCGATAAAGAGAGATAGCGAAATTGTGTGCGCACGTCAAAGATATAGGGCGGCTGGCCTACTGGAACGTGAGAGGGGAAAGGTGCAGTTTGTGTGTGTGCAGGGAGACCTAACTAGAGCGTTTGACTAGCGGTGTGTGTGTGTGGGGGGGGGCAGTGACCTAACTGGAGAGGTAGATCGACTGGTACATATGTGGAGAAGGAGAGACCTAGCTATGTATTGAGGGAGATTGATCGGCATCCATATATATGTGTGTGAGAGGAATAAGGTTGGGAGAGAGACAGAGCTATAGTGCCGAAGGGTTGATGGTGGAGTTGCTTCTCGGAGATGGTGGGAGAGGCCTACTAGACAAATGGAGGGTACGACTGCAATATCAATAAGAGTCCAGATGCGTGTCTGTGTGTGCGCGTGCGTGTGAGAGATGGGTCGGGGGCATGCATGGATGATGGGGGGGGGGACAATATATCCGTGGTAAGCAAACCTAACTAGATAGGTAGATTAATCATCGTGTGTTGGAGAAAGGGAGAGACATAACCAGTGAAGTAGATTGATCGGTGTGTGGGGGAAAAAGAGTTATAGTCGACCTAGCTATATGTATAGAGGGAGATCGATAGGTATACATGCATGTGTTAGAGGCGAATAAGGCCCGGAGAGATGGATAGAGAGAGAGAGGGATGTGGGTAGCTAGGAGGTGGTGAGAGAGGCCTACTATATAGAGAGGGGGAGGAGTGTGTGAGAGCGAGATCAATGGAAAGAGGGGTGAGTATGTGCATCTGTGTGGGACCATATGTGAGATAGGGGGCATGGACGGTGAGAGGAAAAGAGGCGAAGTGTGTGTGTGGTAGGCAAGCCTGGCTAGAGAGGTATATCGATCAGTGTGTGCTGGAAAGAACTAGCCGAGGAGACCTATAGAGACTATGGGATAACGACCTAAAGTAAAGTAATGAATGTGCACGAAGGAGAGAATGCCAAGGGAGGGGTAAGGTGAGGAGGGCGCGTGATTGCACGAGAGAAAGTTAGTGCTAGCTACAAAGAGAAGAGGATTTTGTGGGTGTAAAAGACTAAGAGAGATCATAATTCATTAACAAATGTGGATTCAGATGTTTGAATAAGAGGTCATAGTGGTTTAAACCCATGCATGCATGAATATAATGGTGATACGCATGGTGTGGTTATGAACATGTTATACTATATATATCAAACAATCTCAAATTTATTTGAATTTTTGATTATGTGTGGCTTTTGCATCTCACAACTAAATACTTGTAGGCATAGGGGGCGGGGCACTATACTTTGTGTGATAAACACATTATACATATGAAACAAGGTTTAGGTTCTGAAGATTTAGCTAGAGCTTGAAATGTACTATTATTTGAAATGAACATAAAGTGGATTCAAAAAATCTGAATTCGAGTTCTGTCGTGGTTTTGTCACGGCAGATGTCCTAGTGAAAGGACTTAGTCGTGGAGCCATCGCAACGGGTTAGCTTAAAGGGGTTAAAGCGGACAAAGGACAAAGAGAGTTTATACTGGTTCGGCCCCTTGCGGTGAAGGTAAAGGCCTAATCCAGTTGTTGTGGAATTGCTAGGGTTTCGATGACCAGGGAGCGAATCTGCTATGCCTGGCTCTCGAGTTGTTGTTTGTTATCCCTAAACTGCCGCCGGGTCATCCCCTTATATACATGGGTTGACTCTGGTCGGTTTACAGAATCCCGAGGCCGGCTCATAATCGTGTCCGGCCCGGTCTCTACTCTTCCTATCTTACAACACAAGTTACATATCAATGTCGGTTTATATCTACAGGCTTTAATCCGCCTTTGGGCCCTGGGCCTTCATAAAGCGCCACCGTCTTTGTCTTCATGGGCTTCAAATATGATAACTCATTATGGGGATAACCCGGCCTCTCCTAGCCGGTTTATGCCCAGTAGTAATATCCCCAACATTAGGCCCCAGATTGATTTGAACTGGTTCATGTCAATCTTCAATACTTAGGAAAGTTTCTTCAGCATCTTCACGTAAGTCTCATAAACCGCCATGACGTCATCTTCCAGGATCATGATAAACCGCCATGACGTCACCTGTTATTAAAGATTGCATATATCTCACCTTCATTAATAAGCCTCCGACAATCGAGACGACAGAGCTGTCACATATCCCATTTTTGGGCTCCTCGATTCTCGCGCCGGTCACTTATCCATTCACCTTATAAATAAGGCCGAGGGGTCCCTTTCATTTTTTCCCTTCGTGCCCCTTCACATCGTCTTCTTCCTCGCAACGCCCGACTATTGGAGCTCTGCCGCCGCCGTCAACCTTCGCTTCCGCCCCAACGACAGCCGCTGCATCAACCTGGTCGCACCAGAGAAACGCGACGCTCCTCCGCTGTTCCATCAGCATCAGGAAGTTTCTCTTTTCCTTGCTCCAGATCCACCATTAGGGTTTTGATGTTCATCGGAGTTCATTGAAGCTCCGGCGCCGTTCTTCCTTGTTCTTCTTAGTAGCATAGACAGCTAGTTTGGATTTGATACTTCTTGTGCGGCCATAGCCATAATCCCCCTTTTCCTCAGCATCTCCTTTATATAGAAAAACTCATCTGAACCTGATGAACTGCTTAAGCACCTGAAGTTTAGGTCTGAATATATTCTAGTTTCGGTCACACTGCAGATCTGAAATTATCATACCAATTTGTGAAACTTGTTTTTCCCTCACTTAGGTATTTTAGATCTGTACCTTTCATACCAATATAGGCGGTTTAGCTTTTTGAAAAATGATAATCCGGTAAATACCATTAGTCCCCTCTTAAACCGCCGATTCATTTGTCTTTGCACCTCCTCCATTGTCAGACTCCGGTTTAGCAATATCAGACTCCGGTTTACAATATGCATATACCTCTGCTTCTGCTTATCCTGCATCACTTTATGCTTGCCCGTCATAAATTTTAAACCGGCATTTATCTTTTTTCAGCTTTTCATTGCAATGGCCAAACAATTTTATGCTTGTAACTTGGTCCCTTCCCGGGTTACGGAATCACAACTAGATGGATGTGTCGCAACTGGCGCTTTAGTAAAGAAAGAAGTTATTCAGTGGAGGGTCCCCGGTCCAGCAAATCCTCCTGAGCCCAAGGATGGAGAAGTAGTCGTATTTCTCGATCACCTGAGCCGAGGGTTTAGCCCTCCCGGGTCAAAGTTCTTCCGGGATGTACTTGCTAGCTTCCAACTCCACCCTCAAGACATTGGCCCAAACTCTGTGTCCAATGTTTGCCATTTTCAAGTATTTTGCGAGGCTTATCTTCAAGAGGAACCCACAGTTGAGCTGTTTAGGGATTTCTTCTATTTAAACCGTCGCACAGAGTTCACAGACGGACCCAACACTGAGCTTGGTGGAATGGCGATCCAAAAGAGGAAGGATGTCAGTTTCCCTCACGCCAAGCTTCATAGTCACCCCAAGGACTGGAATCAGACTTGGTTTTATTGCAAAGACACATCTCCAACTGATGAAAATCCTCTGTCGGGTTATCGCCCTCACCGTCTTAGCAATACACATCCCTTTCCTCAGAGATTAACTGCAAAGGAAAGGTCCAACTACGCTCCACAACTGTCAAAGCTTAGAGCCTTTATGGCGAACGGTTTAACAGGTGTTGATTTTGCTCGCTGTTGGATAACCTGGAGCATTCTGCCCTTAAGTCGGCACCCCGGTTTGATGTGTGAATACACAGGGAGTGTGAAAGACCCTCAACGACATGTTGATATTCAGCTAACAGAAGCTGAAGTTACTAAGGCTGTCAAGAAAATACTGAATGAATCAGAGGCTGCATGTAGCCAGACCGGATTAAGTCCTTTCTGCGTTTCCAACAAACCACCAACTGTAAGAATCACAACTTTTTGTTCTAAATTGCTCCTTTGAAATATTCTCTCAAAATTTTGTCCATCTTTGACAGGGTGATGATCCGTTCTGGAAGAAGAAACCACAGGATAAACCGGCTAAGACACCTCGTCCCAAGACCAAGGTTGTTAAAAAACCTGCCAAGAAGAGGACCACTGAGTCTTCCGAACCCAATGCTGATGCTGACTTGGCTAATCCGGACTCTGAGGTAGAACTTGACTCTCTTGGTTCATTTTTCATACACCTCATTGACAATGACTATTATCAGGACGACGCTGAAGGCAGTCAAGCTGATGATGTAGAGGTAATTATTCTTTCCTCCGGTTCAGATCCTCTGCCAATACCGAAAATCCATCGAGCAAACCGGAAAGTAAAATTTTCTCACCCCCTCACTTGGACCCAAACTTTCTTTTGAAGACACAGCAACACGAAGCTCGCCGCACAACCCGGCACAGCGGCCAGGTAGTTACCTCCGCCGGTTTAGCGAATACTCCGGTTCAGAAACGTCGATCAGAGGTCTCTTATACTCTTGACACCTCTTGCCCCAAGGCGGGTTGTTTCCGACAGCCTCTTAATCCGTCTGATTCGAATTATCAGGGAACACCTCACTCATCCTCTGGCGAGTCAACGGCCACACAACTTCCAACCCTCAAGACAGTTCCTGGGTGAGCTATGCCTTAAATTTACTCTTAATACCTTATGTTCACTTGACGTATTGATCATTATGTTTGTTCTTCTCAGTGCCAAGCCTAGACCCAGCAAGAAGGCTCGTTTAAATAAACCGGCTGATGAAAATGTGGCTATTGAACCGGAGAAGACTCCAGGTCTGGAAGGAACAAATGATGATGTTATACATGATGACCCGCCACCTCAAGATTATGACTTCATTGTTGAACAAGTAGAAGTGGATACCACAGGCCACACTGATAACACGACAAGCCCAGCCCGAACTGATGATAAACCGGCAAGTCCAGCTAAGGCTGCTGATAAACCGTCGTCTCCGATGAAGGCTGCTGGTGATCAAGAGGATGACATTATGATTACTGGCATCGGCCACACCACTCCTGGCAACCCTATTGCTTTATCGAAGCATAGTGCCAAGGACGAGCTTTCTGCTATGAGCAAAGGCAAGTGGAATGCCGATTTATCAAGCTACGCCCACCTCAGCGCTCAAGACATTCATTCTGGCTTCTTAAACCATCTGTATACCAGCCATGATTATGAAGCCGGTTTAACTTATAAAGATGAACCGGGACTTTTAGAAGAATACCCATAACGTTACTTTGAGCAAACATACATTAGCCCCCAAGTGCCAAGAGTAATACTTGTATTGCGCTTGGGACTTGTAGAAATTTCTGATAATGAGCAAATATGCATTAGCCCCCAAGTATCAGGTGCATAACTTGTTATGTGCTTGGTACTTCAAATATGTACTGCCAACTCATGATATGTCTGCCTCTTATAGGCTGAGCTGAGCAAAAAGGAAACTCAACCGCTGATCTGTAAGAAAACATCAAGTCCCAGCAAGCAGAAACCTCCAAAGCCAAAGACGAGCTGACCAGTGCCTTAGCCGCTATGGAAAAGCTAAAGGAGAGTTTCAACAAGGAGCGGGCGGATTGGGCCACAGAAAAATCCGCATTGCAAAAAAGAGTCGAGGATGCAGAAGCAGCTCTTAAACCGGTGGTAGACGAGCTGACTGGTGTAAAGCGGCAAATACATGCCATGACTACTGCTGTGTTTGGTAAATATCCTGGCTTTAAGTTTTCTACATATCATCCCATACATTGCCAGTTTACTGATGTTTGTAATGATGCAGGAACGCGCATTAGTCATCTGGGCTCTGACGTGCAGAAGAAACTGAAGGCTGCCTATACTCTTATAGAGCAGTTATATACCGGCGCGCAACGGATCATCAGCACCGCTTGTCACAACAAGCCGCCCCCAACTTTAATCAAAGAGACCTTAGAAAGGTTGTCAATGTTGCCTGCCCGGGTAGAAGAGCTAAAGAGATCTGCTGCAAGGGCTGGTGCTCTGACCGCCTTAACCCGGGCAAAAGCATGGGTGCCTGATCTTGATCTGGTGGATGTGGGTAAAGGCTATCCAAGCTTAAAAGAAGATGGATCAGAGTTTGACAATGATGACCTCCGAGCCATAAACCGGGAGGTACGTCCACTGGCTTGTTAATTGGCTGAAGAAGCTGACCTTTCATATTACCAGGCGAGTTATGACGTCAACAACAAACGGGTCGCTGCACCAACTCCTGAGGCTCAAAATCTTATCCCACCAATCCGTAATCACACATGTGCCCCTGACATTGAACCGTCCACCCTTATAAGCGATGAAGCTGTATTCCAAGCCCTAACTGGGATCGACTGGGCAACCATTGACTTCCAACCACTGGGTAGAGAGGAGGATGATGAACCGGTGCAAGATGATCCATAGCCGTCAAGTCAACCTGGTGACGAATCATGATCCGGAGGCCGGTTTAGCCTTCCGCGTGCTACAATACTTGCCAAAAAACAATTACTCTTTGGGGCACTGAAACGCCTTGTAATAGGCTAGTCAAAACACTTGGTCTATTATGCCATCGTGCATAGTTATTGTTGCCTGACATTTGTTAATCCGCCATGCTTAAGACATGTGATGCTCATAATCCATAGCGATTTATTCAAGCTATTCCTGCATACAATAATTTGAAAGTGTCCTGGTGGTTTACCACCAGACGGGTCATGATGCCCAGATATATAGCCAGGGTTTATAACCAAGGCTGTAAAAGGATAATCAAATATGAAAATAAATGATACCTGTGACCTTGAATCACAATGTTGGTTGACCAACTTTTGTAGTGAGGGTGATAACCCCAATCTGAGTAATGACAAATCCTTTCATATTGTGCCGGTTTATGATAAAACCATACCGGGTTGTGATAAACACTGGATTGTTCGTATATAATACTGGTGACTTATAGTCGAAACCAGACCGGGTTAATAAGCACCGGATTATAACTGATCATGTACTGACAACTTGTAGTTGAAAGTCAAGCCGGGTTAAGGAACGCCGGTTTATCAAAAACATTATAAATCTCATCAAAGGAGAAAAAACTTGGCAAATAGAAGCATATGAAAACTTGTAGTCGAGGCTTTTCACGGGCTGCCAGGCCCCAAATTCGAGGCTTTTCATGGGCTGCCAGGCCGCTGAGTTAAACCATTTTACAAAGCCTTTTAAGATGGACCTCAATCTTTAACCAATCGCCGTTTTAACTTTGACAAGTTCAGAGTCTTATGAGATTGACTTGTCAAAGTTCGGCGGGTCATACCAGGTTTACCTGGACTGAGTGACTTACTTAAAAAGGCAGGTTAACCCAGGGTTTTAGTTGTATACACCAAGCTTCCAAGCCATGGCTTGATAGCCTATTACAAATGTAGATTCTTTGTTCATTGCGATAGCAAAGAATCCCCACGAAATATTTTGAGCTGTGCTCAGTGGGTGCCTATGTTTGATTTGTTCTTTTGCAACACTCTCTTTGGCCCCTAAATAGTTTTCTGGTGTAGCTATGGTTCGGACACGACCAAGCCCCCAAGTGATTTTTCTGGTGGCCTTGCGCCGATCAAGAGGTGTAGCTATGGTTCGAGTACGACCAAGCCCCCAAGTGATTTTTATAAGCTGAATCAAGGGGTAAACCGGATGCCGCTTTATAAACAGAAGCCCCCATGTAACCACACATGATGTAAGAAAAACAACGGATACCCCGCTTTAGCTGAGGCTCCGTTTATTATATTCATCATAATATATACATTGTCATAACTATGTACATGAGCGGAGCCTGTGGCTCAAGTATAGTAAGGCCGAAGATGAGCGATATTCCACGGCCGGTGGGTCTCCTCCTCCGATTTACGTGAGTCTTTGTGCTCTCGAACATCTATAAGGTAGTATGACCCGTTATGCAGATTCTTGCTGACCACAAAGGGTCCTTCCCAAGGCGGGGATAACTTGTGCATATCAGTCTGATCCTGGATGAGTCAGAGCACCAAATCGCCTTCTTGAAAAGTTCTGGTTCTAAGCCGGCGGCTGTGATAACGACGCAGATCTTGCTGATAAATCGCCGAATGAGCTGCTGCAATGTCACGCTCCTCATCTAACAGGTCAAGTGCTTCCTGTCGTGCCTTCTCATTGTCAGCTTCGACATACGCCGCCACACGAGGCGAGTCATGACGGATGTCACTAGGGAGAACCGCCTCCGCTCCATAAACCATGAAAAAAGGCGTGTAACCCATGGATCTGTTGGGCATGGTATTGATGCTCCATAACACAGAAGGCAACTCCTCCACCCAACAACCTGGCGTCCGTTGCAAAGGAACCATAAGCCGGGGCTTGATGCCTCTCAAGATCTCTTGATTGGCTCTCTCCGCTTGACCATTAGACTGGGGTTGAGCCACTGATGATACGTCAAGCCGGATGTGCTCACGTTGACAGAACTCCTTCATAGCACCCTTGGACAGATTGGTACCATTATCGGTTATAATGCTGTGTGGAAAGCCAAACCGGAAAATCACCTTCTTGATGAATTGAACCGCCGTAGCTGCATCACACTTACTGACTGGCTCTGCCTCCACCCACTTAGTGAACTTATCAACCGCCACCAAAAGGTGGGTCTTCTTGTCCTTGGATCTCTTAAAGGGCCCAACCATATCCAGCCCCCAAGTTGCAAACGGCCAAGTGATTGGAATCATCCTCAATTCCTGGGCCAGAACATGGGCTTGGCGTGAAAATTTCTGACAACCGTCGCACTTTTTCACCAAGTCTTCCGCATCAGCATGAGCCGTCAGCCAATAGAAGCCATGACGAAAAGCTTTAGCTACCAGGGACTTTGAACCGGCGTGGTGACCACAATCTCCTTCGTGGATCTCACGCAAAATTTCACGGCCTTCTTTAGGAGATACACAACGCTGAAACGCCCCTGTCACACTGCAATGATGTAACTCTCCATTGATAATAGTCATGGATTTGGACCGCCGGATTATCTGCCGGGCCAAGGTTTCATCCTCCGGTAATTCGCCCCAGTTTATATACGCCAAGTATGGGACCGTCCAATCCGGGATAAATGAAGAGCCGCCACCAACTGAGCCTCCGGATCAGGAACAGCCAAATCCTCTTCTGTTGGGAGCTTGACCGACGGATTATGTAGCACATCCAGAAAGACGTTGGGTGCAACCAGTTTACGTTGGGAACCCAAGTGACTCAAAGCGTCCGCCGCTTCGTTCTTCCACCGGTCCACATGATCGACCTGATAACCTTTGAAGTGACCTGCAACAATATCCACCTCTCGACGATATGCCGCCATGAGTGGGTCCTTGGAATCCCAAGTACCAGACACTTGTTGAGCCACCAGGTCCGAGTCACCAAAGCACTTAACTCGGCTTAGATTCATCTCCTTAGCCATCCGAAGACCATGGAGTAAAGCCTCATATTCAGCTGCATTGTTAGTGCAAGGGAACATTAAACGAAGAACATAACAAAACTTATCACCTCGTGGGGAAGTTAATACGACTCCAGCCCTCGAGCCCTCCAATTGCCTGGACCCATCAAAGTGAATAGTCCAATAAGTATGATCCGGCTTCTCTTCTGGCGCATGTAACTCTGTCCAGTCATTGATGAAATCCACCAACGCTTGGGACTTGATCGCCGTCCGAGGCATATACTTTAATCCGTGAGGCCCAAGCTCAATAGCCCACTTAGCAATCCGGCCAGTCGCTTCCCTGTTCTCGATTATATCCCCCAAAGGAGCAGAGCTGACCACAGTGATTGGATGACCCTGGAAATATTGCTTAAGCTTCTGGCTTGCCATAAAAACTCCATACACCAGCTTCTGCCAATGTGGGTACCTTTGCTTGGACTCAATAAGTACCTCACTGATATAATAAACCGGCCGTTGAACCGGATACTCTTTTCCAGCCTCCTTCCGCTCCACCACAATAGCCACGCTAACAGCCCGGGCATTAGCAGCCACATATAACAACAGGGGCTCTTTATCAACAGGAGCAGCAAGGATAGGTGGCTCGGCTAGCTGCCGCTTTAAGTCCTCAAACGCTTCATTGGCAGCGTCACTCCAGACGAACTTATCTGTCTTTTTCAGCATCTGATACAAAGGGATAGCCTTCTCACCAAGGCGACTGATAAACCGGCTCAAGGCGGCAATCCGGCCGGCCAGGCATTGAACATCATTGATACACTTCGGTTTAGCCAAAGAAGTTATAGCCTTGATTTTCTTCGGATTAGCTTTAATGCCCCTGTTAGATACCATAAAGCCCAAGAGCTTGCCTGCCGGCACACCAAAGACGCACTTGGCCGGATTCAACATCATTTTATAAAGCCGGAGGTTATCAAAGGTCTCCTTCAAGTCATCGATCAATGTCTCCTCCTTTCTGGATTTCACCACAATATCATCCACATAAGCATGAACATTGCGACCAATCTGATTATGAAGACAATTCTGTACACAACACTGATAAGTCGCCTGGGCACTCTTGAGCCCAAAAGGCATAGATACATAACAGAACGCTCCAAAGGGAGTTATGAAAGCTGTCTTCTCCTCGTCCTTAACTGCCATTTTGATCTGATGGTAACCAGAATAAGCATCCCGAAAACTCAAACGCTCGCAACCCGCCGTAGCATCAATGATTTGATCAATACGAGGGAGGGCAAAAGGATCCGCTGGACAGGCCTTGTTTAAATCTGTGTAGTCCACACACATACGCCAAGTGCCGTTCTTCTTAAGTACCAGCACCGGATTAGCCAACCACTCAGGATGAAACACTTCAATGATAAACCCAGCCGCCAAGAGCCTGGCTACCTCCTCGCCAATAGCCTTGCGTCTTTCTTCATTGAACCGGCGAAGAAACTGCTTGACCGGTTTAAACTCGGGATCAACATTAAGTGTGTGCTCAGCGAGTTCCCTCGGTACACCTGGCATGTCAAAAGGCTTCCACGCAAAGATGTCCCGGCTCTCACGGATGAACTCGATGAGCACGCTTTGCTATTTCGGATCCAAGTTAGCGCTGATGCTAAACTGCTTGGATGAATCACCAGGGATAAAATCAACCAGCTTAGTCTCATCAGCCGATTTAAACTTCAAGGCCGGATCATGCTCTGTAGTGGGCTTTTTCAAAGAAGTCATATCCGCCGGATCAACATTGTCCTTGTAGAACTTCAACTCCTCTGTTGCACAAACCGACTCAGCATATGCCGCATCACCTTCTTCACATTCCAAAGCAATCTTGCGGCTCCCATGCACTATGATAGTCCCCTTATGGCCTGGCATCTTGAGCTGCAGATAAACATAACAGGGCCTTGCCATGAACTTAGCATAAGCCGGCCGTCCGAACAGGGCATGATACGGGCTCTTGATTTTCACCACTTCAAAAGTCAATGTCTCTGATCTTGAATCATGCTCATCACCAAAAGCAACCTCCAGAGCTATCTTACCCACTGGATACGCCGATTTACCAAGCACCACACCATGGAAGACCGTGTTGGACGGTTTAAGATTTTTATCTGTTAACCCCATGCGACGGAAGGTTTCATAATAAAGGATATTCATACTACTCCCCCATCCATGAGTACCTTGGTGAACTTATAACCTCCAACCTGAGGTGCCACCACCAATGCCAGATGACTCGGATTATCAACCCGAGGTGGATGATCCTCTCGACTCCACACAATGGGTTGTTCAGACCAGCGTAAGTAACGGGGCACCGCCGGTTCAACAGAGTTCACTGCCCTTTTGTGCAGCTTCTGGTCGCGGTTGCACAGGCTTGTGGTGAAGACATGGTATTGTCCACTATTCAACTGCTTCGGGTTGCTCTGGTAACCCGACTGCTGCTGTTGCTGCTGACTCCCCTGATGATTATAACCACCTTGGTTGCCTTGACTGCCTTGATTGCCATGTCCGCCTTGATTACCGTGAAATCCTGAACCGGAACTGCCTCCACTGTAACCCGGCCCATGAGATCCGTGGCCTAAACCGCCGCCCGGTCCATGATCATACCAAAAAAATCTGAATTTTTGAACTCCTGCATAATATAACAATCCTTCTAGAGGTGCGTGGCCGGCTTATCCCGCGACCCGTGCTTCGGGAAAGGCTGATTTAACAGGTGAGACAGGCGCTCCGGATTGGGACTTGGTACTCCACCACGCGGGGGCGGTTTACCCTTACGACGCTGGCCTTTGTCCTGCGCATTGGTATTAGCCACAAAATCTAAATTGTTATCCGCTTTACGCTTACCGCTGTTTCCATGACCCGCCGGGTTATGCTGCTACCCTTTGGTGCTGCCGCCCTTCTTTCCCTTTCCTATCTTGTCATCGTCAGATTCAGGATCCTTGGTACTATCAGAGTCAGCATACTTCACCAAGGCAGCCATAAGAGTCCCCATGTCATTGCAGTGACGTTTGAGCCGTCCCAACTTCAACTTCAGAGGTGCAAACCGGCAATTGCCTTCCAACGTTAAAACTGTTGTATCAGCGCTGATGCGGTCTGATGAATGCAAAATTTTCGAAACCCGGCACACCCAATGGGTTGTTGACTCTCCTTCCTCCTGGACACAGGCAGCCAAATCCACAATTGACATGGGCTGCTTACACGTGTCTTTGAAATTCTGAATAAACCGGGCCCTTAACTCGGCCCATGACCCAATAGAGTTAGTTGTAAGTTTTTCAACCAAGTGTGTGCCGTTCCTTCCAACATCATGCTGAAGTATTTAGCACATGCCGCATCATCCACGTCCAGCATCTCCATCGCCATCTCATAACTTTCAACCCATGACTCGGGGGATAAATCGGCAGTGTAATTCGGCACTTTACGTGGACCTTTGAAATCCTTGGGCAGCCGTACATTGCGCATCGCTGGGACGAGACACGGTACCCCCAAAGAACTGGAGGTAACCCCTGGTTCCACCGATGTTGTTGGACGAACCGCTGTAAGTTGACGGGCCTCATGCTGCGCCGCTAACTCGGCCCCTCGACGTGCCCTAGCACGATCCACCACATCCTGAGCATCACCACCGCCACCTACCGGGTTATGGCCACGGGGCGGATTACGATTCCGCGCACTGCTGGACACGGTCGGTTCATCCATATGCCTGCTGTAACTCCGGCTCGGGCGGGGAGTAGAATGAATCCTTTCGCGGCTGTATGAATAAGCCTGCTGCTGAGTCAAGGCTGTCTGAAGGAGCTCTCTAGCCCGTCGCGTCTCCACCGCTACGGGGGACTCACCGTCGACTGGGAGGGCCGCCAATCATGAAGCGCCTGCGACTATGTTATCCAAAGGGTTGGAGTAATGACCCGGGGGCGCCGGCACATGTTGGGACGGGATATTCTGAGGAGGGGGATCCATTGCGCGCGGCTGAACCGGCGTCCCCGTTCCAGGCGCTTCGACCCGGTTTAGCACTGGCTGGTTGCTGGTTCCTGCTCCTGGCATGTTGAAGAGGTTCCTGGCATCGTAAACTGGAGGCAGATGAGATCGGTACCTCCTCCTCATTACCTCATTTGACGCGTTCTGATCCAACATAAGCCGATAAGACTGTGCATCTAACTCAGCCTGCCTTGCCGTCATCCTGGCGTTTTCAGCGGCCAGGTCCACCTTGGCTTGTGCTATCTGATCTTTCACCTTCGTCACTTCTTCATTGTGCTGGTCCTGATTCGCCGGGCTGACTTCAGCCGCTAGCAGTGCTGCCAAGGTGTCGAATAAATTGGACAAAACTTGAACCGGCGGTGGCGCAGGGCCTCCTGCCCCAGCTGCTGTCGCCGCTGCTGAACCGGAGATCATCGCCGCGACGGTCCAAGATTGCGGCGTTGACTGTGTACCAGCCATGAAGATCGCAACTCGGCTTGGCGGATCAAAGGGGTCCGGAATACTGTCGCCATCGGAACAGCCCCCAAACCGGCCATCCTGCAGCTGATACAATGACTCGGTCTCTCTAGTAGATGACTCGTCACCGTAGTAAACGACGGTTTCACCACCAGATTCCGATCTATCCTCAGATTCCACTCCGTTGATGACTCCCACGAAGGCACGCTTCATGGCTGGCTTAACCCGGGAGGATCTCGCACGCTGAGCCATTTCAATGATATCGGTGCAGATGTCCGGCTTAGTGCCCGGTTCGCCAATCTTGCCAATGAACACGTGAATGCTGCCGAAGGGTACCCGGTACCCGTACTCAATTGAGCCAGCCTCGGGGCCCCAGCCTGCGTCGTCGATGTAGAGCTTGCCGCGACGACTCTTCGTCATCCAGCCCACAGCATATCCCTTGAGCCCTTCGAAGTTGCCCTCTAAGAACTCGAAACCATAGTACAGATAGTTCATATCTAACTTGACAGTAATCATGTGGTGTGCTGTGAAGATAATATACAGATGATGGTTTAACTGGGCAACAATCATGATTGTAGATTCTTATTCAAATAGATAAACAAATTCAAATTCAGTTCGAATTGCAGCGGTACGTAGTATATACTTTTAGAATGCACTAAAATGTTCATTTGAGTAGTTCACCTGCATTATACACCTAGCGGAATATTTTAATTGAACAAACATGGATTCAAAGTTTTGAATGGCATTTGTAGTAATTAGTAGAGTAAAACGGGACAAGAATCTCTCTTGTCTGGTGCAAATTGATTTTTTTATTTTTTTTATTGAGGGAAGTGTGAATTGATTTGATATAGTACACGTTAGGCTTGTCCTGAAAGTTTCAATCCATGCCTTGTTATTCTGTAAGTTCAAGATATCTCTTTGTCTCTTGGTGCTCCGAAAACTCCCTCCTTCTCAACCCGCGCCTTGCTATCCCAAACTTAAAACGCACGCGAAAACTCCCTCCTGCTGCGAAATCTCGACACACGAAATCCCCATTCTAACCCTGAGTCGGAAGGGGCGCTAGTTCAAATTGGTGGGGGTAATTTTGTAACACACCCTACATTTCGTACAAGCGCGTCCCTAAGTCATGGTTCCACCCGATCACCTCCTTTTCTCCATTCAAAAACCTAGGCCGCCACAACCTCTCTCCTCCAGCCGTGAAACTGTACCCTCCTCCATCCACCACCCCACCGTTGCCCACCAGGAGCCTCTTTGCCGACCACGTCGTCCACCGCAACAGCTCAACGTCCCTCATACACTGCCTCAGATGAGGATCCATCGTCGATCTTATCGTCCTTACAGTTCAGCCACCCCGTCCTCCACCTCCAAATAGCTGCTCCGACGATCGCCTCGTCTATCGCGGCTGCTCCATCCCCACAGCACGGCCTTAACCTGCACCTAAACTACAGCATCCTCACTGACTCCTCGGATGAAGCTGAGGCCTACTTGGCGTCACGAAAGAGGTTGTACACTCATCGCATGGCATCTTCTCCTTAACTCGACCTCATGGTCGCGCCGGTGCTCGATCCTGCTTCGCCATGGCACGGGCTCCCTCGACACCGGCGCCGCCGGTGACATCCTCCATGGAGGCTCTCGCCCAGTGCAAGGCTCCCTCAGCGGTTACTTCTTTGGGTGCTGGTGCTCTAGCTGCTATCTGCTAGTGCGTTCCGTGTCGAGCGGCTGCTGATTTAGATCACTACTTCTTTGCTACTAGAGCTCGAGCAGCCTAAACTACCCGAGAAGCGCTTTTGTGCTACTAGTGCATTTAGTTTCGACATTGAACTTCAGTTTTGATAGTAAAATTCAATTTTGACAGTTAAGTTCTGAGTCAACCGTTTTCACATCATCTGTTGGAGTTAGGTGTTTTTTGGTGATGTAAATTTTACATCTAGCACTTTTTGGTCATGTATTTTACATCTTCTATTGGAGATGCTATTAGAATCCCACTTCATATTAAGGATGTATGTGTTGTACTGCTTCAGCCTCGCTGTCCTACAACTCACCGGAGCTACTCGAATGACAGAACCATCGATCACAATAGAGAAACAGCCTCGATGCCATCTAGAGAAGCCTCAGATCTTCTTTCAAACCTCCGACAGCCACCTCCTCCGCAACATCTTCAATGACCAACCCAATGATTCTGAGGTCGACACGGCTACACCAAAGAGGTTGTACACTTTTCGCATAACTTTTTACTCTACATTCATGTCGATCCCTTAGGGCTATTTTGATTCAAAGGAAAAAGTGAAGGAAAAACATAGCAATAGAAAATTTTCCTATGGTACTCTACTATTCAATTATTCATGCATTTGGTTGAAAGGAATGGAGCAAAACAAAATTGAAGTATTTTTTCCTTGTTTGTATGTTTAAAAGGAAAAACATAGAAATTTAGCATCCACCTGGACCTACTTTTCAAAATCCTATGCATGAAAACTAGACTAAGTGCATTAGTGGCATAATAACATTCTATCTGTACACATTTTCATGTGGTTTGACTTTAATTTGGCCATATTTCTTTGCATTCCTATGCTCTTCCAATTCATGTGAACCAAACATCCAAGTTGACATAATCCTATGTTTATAAATTCTTCGTTTTCCACGTGGATTCCTATCCTATTCCGGTGTTTTTCCAATCCCTATGTTTTTAGAATCCTACAAGCCAAAGAAGCCCTTACAGAATTACTTCAGGTATAGATAGGTGTTGAACAAAACTTTGTGTGTCTTATCCTGCTCCTACCGCGCCATCGTCCACCTCACCTGAGCTGCTCCATCGATAGAAGCGTCCACCATACCAAACATCACGACTCGTAACCGTCTTTCGCCGCCTCAGATCTCCTTCCCCGCCGCCAGCAGCCACCACAACTGCATCACCATCATCAACTTAGCATATGAACCTGAGGAGTACATGGGTCTGCAAGAGAGGTCGCACTCCTTTGTTTATGCTTACGTTATGAGTGTATTGAAAGCGTGGCTCGTGAATTTGGTGTCATTGTCAGTGATGATCCTGTTTGGGACTCCGAACCGGCAAACCAATCCTTTGAATAACTTGACGGGCGACTGTGTTGTTACCTTTCTCACTGGCTCCACTTCAGGCCACTTTGTGAACTTATTGATGGCAACGTACAAGAACTCAAAGCCCCTGGTAGCACGGGGGAAGGGGCTCAAAATGTCAAGCCCCCAGACTGAAAAGGGCTAGGATAGAGGAATTGTCTGGAGGGCTTGCGCTGGTTGATGTATGCTCTTTGAATGGAACTGGCATGCTTCACATCTTGTTACTAGCTCAGTTGCATCTTGGAGGGCAGTGGGCCAATAAAAGCCCTGCCGGAAAGCTTTCCTGACAAGGGTTCTTGCTCATATATGGGAACCACATACCCCCCCCCCATGTATCTCCGCCAACAGCTTTTGTCAATCTTCCCGGGTTATGCACTTCAATTTCACCCCGTTGGGTCGCTTTCTGCATAGGATGTTATCCACAAGCTGGTACATACTTGACTGACGGGCTACTTTCTCAGCTTGCTCTTGCTCTTCGGGGAGTTCTCCTGTTTGGAGAAACTGAACTATCTGTTGCACCCATGTCGGAGCCTGGGGCTCGACGACAAGGACTAAATGCATCTCTTCGGCTACAAGAGCGTTGATCTCAAAGGCAAGAACCTGGAGTTCTGCCCGAGGCCGCTGCTCACCGACAGGCGCATCGATGTTCCCAGTATCTGCTTTGCCGGTGGCTTCTGGGAGCTCTGCTGGAAAATAGTTGCTGGTACTTCTTCCTCCGCTTCTTGGCTCTAGTTGATAGGGTAACTGTGGGTCGAGTCAAGTGGAGCACAAAAGTACCTGGTTCCACGGGTAGCTTTTGAGCAGCACACTTTGACAGCTGATCAGCAACGCTATTTTCTGCACGAGGGACGTGCTCTGTTTGCAGACCGTCAAAGTGTTCTTCCAACTTTCTCACTTCATCCACGTACGCTTCCATCAACGGGCTCTGGTAGTCCTTTTTTACTTGCTTCATTACAAGCTGTGAATCTCCTCGGACGATCAGCTTTTTGATCTCCAACTCTATCGCAATTCAAGTCGGCCCCACCATCAACTAACATTTTCGTGACCTTGAGGTTGCATATTGTCGGTGAGACCAACAACGACAAACACCCGATCGCGATTGTGCGATCAGGGTGGTCCACGACATTGAAAACGATAGGTGTGTGGGACCACTTGACAGGCTTTCGTGCATCTATTGCCGGTTCCACTGCATTAACTTCACGTGCCCATTGCTTGAGCTGACGGTGGGAGGAATGCAAAGATGCACCTCCGTCAATGCACATGTCCTCCATTGCCTTCTAGAACTCTTGCTCGCTAGACTCATCACCATCATCTTCACTCTCTTCATCTTCTTCTTCTTTCTTTTCTATGCCCCTGGCGGTTTTTTTTTTCTTCTCGCCGGTGTTGCCGCTGCGTCCACCTCGTCCACCGTGCCATTCTTGCCGGATCCACCAATACTTTCCTGACCCTTCTCCTTGTCCCACTTCTCGTACTTTGCCTTCTGCTTCTCAACTAGTTGCTCGACTTGGCGGCACTCTTGGAGATCATGGCCCTTGGTACGATGAATCTTGCAATATGGCCCATCAGACTTGCCAGTCTTCTCCCCCGCGGCAACAACCTGGCAATCAGCGCCTGAAGCTACTTTCTTGCTGGTACTCTCCGGTTTGGATTTCATGGCGGGCCTGGAGTTGCCGGACCCTTCCACAGCCATAAAGGTCTTGCCTCTATGCTTTCTGTTGTGTCTCTGATTCTTCTTTCCTAGGGCGGTTGCATCGTCATCGTCAAGTCGACCTCAGCAGCGCCTTCCTCCCCGGGAAGCCTTCTCCCTTCTTCAGCACGTGCACATTTGTCCACCAACGTGTAAAGTTCGTTGACGGTCTTCGGCAAACGGACATGCATCTCCATCCCGCATTTTGCTGTTGAGCACATTCGTGTGGAATGCGACAACCACAGTCGCAGGGTGGATGTTCGGTATGTTGCGATGTACACAGCTGAACCTCTGGATGTACTTGTGCAGGCTTTCTCCTTCTTTTTGTGGGATCACTTACAAGTCACTGGGCAACCCTGGACCTTTATATCGTCCGGTAAAAGCACCAACAAACTCATTGCAAAGATATGACCACGAGGCGATGGAGTTTTCCGGCAAATTCATCAGCCAAGATCTCACGTTGGGCTTGAGCACCAACGAAAAGTAGTTGGCTAGGACTTTCTCGTCTCTTCCTTCGGCAGCTTGCACGACAATCATATAAATGACCAAGAACTCTGCTGGGTTTTGATTGCCATTGTACTTTTCCGGGACATCAGGCTTGAATGTGCGGACAGACGGCCAGCAGACTTGCCACAGCTCACGTGTGAAGGCAGGGCACCCAACCTCGTAAGGTAGGTACCCGCCAACAGCGGGCACTGGCTCATCGACGTCTGGGCCGTTGCATTCGTCTGATTGACGGCGCGCCTCCCGACGCCGCTGGATAGTGGTGCGGGCGTACTTTGCCTGCCTTTCTAGGAGCACTTGCCTCTAATCCCGCTGCGTCTGTGGATCTGAGGAAGCCATGGATGCGTCGTCAGGCTGCACGTCTTGCTGGTTTTGCTGCGAAAGTCGTGGTTGCCACTGAGGCTGATGTCGGGGAGGGGATTGCACCATGGGCGCAGCAACAACCCCATGGTCCTCAGCTTGTGGCGCATGCGCAGTTAGCGGGCGCCGCGAGGGCTCTGCCAACTGGGACATGTTAGCGTCGGCAAACTCGATAAAACTCTGAATAGTAGCCCTCCACTCGTCCATCTTGTCAGCCACTAGGGGGAAATCCAGCAGCATCTACGTCAGCGCCATTGCTTCCGTCGCCGTTCAGGGCATGTTGGAGTGTGAGGAACGCGTCGCTCGACCCCTGGTGGAGCCAGCAGGAGTAGTGTTGCGGTCCTGTCGCTGAATCGTGAGGGAGACTGTGGGCTGGCGTGATGGGAGTGGCGCCTTGAGATCTTGAACTTGATCAACTGGCGACTTGCCATGCAGACGCTGTTGTGGAGGCACAATAGCATCGCTCGGCGTCTTGTCACGTTCATCCTGCAATGGACGTGGTATGTGTCTTGATTTCGTCTCCCCGGTGGCCGTCGGGGTTGGTGCAGCTGTAGGATCGAAAGTAGGTCTAGAGGGGGATGATTAGACTACTTGACCAAATAAAAATCTAGCCTTTTCCCAATTTTAAGTCTTGGCAGATTTTACCAATTTAGCACAAGTCAAGCAAAGAACCTACACATGCAATTCTAAGAATATAGCAGCGGAATGTAAAACATTGCATATGAAGGTAAAGGGAGGGGTTTCGAAAGGCAAACACAATGTAGACACAGAGATTTTTTGGCTTGGTTCCGATAGGTGGTGCTATCGTACATCCACGTTGATGGGGACTTCAACCCATGAAGGGTAACGGTTGCGCAAGTCCATGGGGGGCTCCACCCACGAAGGGTAACGGTTGCGCGAGTCCACGGAAGGCTCCACCCATGAAGGGTCCACGAAAAAGCAACCTTGTCTATCTCACCATGGCCATCGCCCACGAAGGACTTGCCTCACTTGGGTAGACCTTCACAAAGTAGGCGACCTCCTTGCCCTTACAAACTCCTTGGTTCAACTCCACAATCTTGATGGAGGCTCCCAAGTGACACCTAACCAATTTAGGAGACACCACTCTCCAAAAGGTAATAGATGGTGTGTTGATGATGAACTCCTTGCTCTTGTGCTTCAAATGATAGTCTCCCCAACAGTCAACTCTCTCTCACAGATTTGGCTATGGTGGAAAGATGATTTGAGTGGAAAGCAACTTGGGGAAGGCTAGAGATCAGGATTCTTGTGGTTGGATTGGAATGTCTTGGTCTCAACACATGAGTAGGTGGTTCTCTCTCAGAAAATGAGTAGTAGAAGTGTAGGCACGTTCTCATGGCTCTCTCTTGAATAGAGAAGGGGGTGGAGGGGTATATATAGCCTCCACAAAAAATCTAACTGTTACACACATTTGACCCAACTCGGTCAGACCGAATAGGTGAACTCGGTGAGACTGATTTAGTTCAAAATGTGAACGTTAGGTTTCCCGGTGGGACCGACATGATCAACTCGGTGGGACCGATGCGCTAGGGTTAGGGAAAAATCTTTTCTCGCTTTGACCGATTACATGAACTCGGCGAGATCGATTTCAGCAATGAGCAAACAGAGAGTTGGTCAGGCAATCTCGGTGGGACCGACTGCTCCTTTTGGTGATACCGAAACGTTACGAAAGAGAAACAGATAGTTTGCATTACGAACTCGGTGGGACCGATCACTCATTTTGGTGAGACCAAAATGTTACGAAGGGAAACAGAGAGTTTGCAATCCCATCTCGGTGAGACCAAAATCCCTATCGGTGGAACCGAACTGACTAGGGTTTCTGGCTATGGCTATGTCAGAAGAACTCAGTGGCGCCGGATGAATCAAATCGGTGGGGCCGAGTTTGACTTTAGGTTTAGGACATATTTGGATTTGAGAGAGTGGTTGAGGGCTTTGGAGCATATCACTAAGAATTTTTAGCAAGTAGACCATTAAGCAACACCTCACCCCCTTTTAATAGTATTGGCTTTTCCTATGGACTCAATATGATCTTGGATCACTAAAATAGAAATGAAGAGTCTTGAGCATTTGCTAATATTTGTCCTTAGCATTTTGAGGGGTCCACATCTCTAGTCCATGCCATGCCAATCATTGAACTTTCTGAAATAATCAACTTGAATGGATATTAGTTCAATGAGCTATATGTTGTTATGAATTACGAAAACCACCCGGGGATTAGATGCACTTTCAATCTCCCCTTTTTCGTAATGGTTGTGGAATTGTCACGGCAGATGTCCTAGTGCGAGGACCTAGTCGTGGAGCCATCGCAACAAGGTTAGCTTAAAGGGGTTAAATGGGACAAAGGACACGGGGAGTTTATACTGGTTCGGCCCCTTGCGGTGAAGGTATAGGCCTAATCCAGTTTGAGGTGGTATTGCTGATGTTTCGATTACCAGGGAGCGAATACGCTTGACCTAGCTTTCGATATGTTCTCTCTTGCCCTAAACCACCGCTGGGTCGTCCCTTTATATACACAGGTTGACGCCATGTGGCTTACAGAGTGCCGGCCGACTCATAAACGTGTACGACTCGGTGACTAATTATACCTGCCTTATATATATATGGCAGTTTATTCTTATTGGCTTTAAGCCGCCTTTGGGCTTTGGGCCTTTTAACAAGTCTCTTTCATGAACCGCCATCTTCAACATCTTCATGGGATTCATCTTGATGAACCGCCATTGGGATAACTCGGCCCCTCCTCGGCGAGTCATACCCAATAGTCATATCCCCAACATTAGGCCCGAGGTTGATTTGAACTTGTTCATGTCAATCTTCAACACATAGAAAAAATCCTTCTTTGTTTGTTCTTGCGAGATATTGTAACCCGCCATGACGTCATCTCCTGGAATTATGGAAAACCGCCATGACGTCATCTGTCATTAATTTTGCACAATACCCAGCATATCTTAACAGATCCTTATCTTTTAATAACCATCCCGAAAATCGAGGCGTCCGATTAGCTGGATAATTATTCTTTGGCCTCCTTGTTTTTCGCACCCACCTGTTACCCTTCTCCTTATAAATAGGGTCAGGCAGCCCTCTCTTCATTTTCCCCTCTTTTCCTTCTCGTCTTCCACCTCTCTCCGCGACGCATCTGCACGCCTGAGCACTGCCGTCGCTGAGCTCATCAACTTCCTCGACCCTGGCCGCTGCATCGACCTGAACGTGACCAGAGAAACCGCGGCGCCTCTCCATTGCTCAGTGGATCCAGTAAGTGCCTCTCCTTTCTTCGCTGTGGATCTCCATTACGGTTCTCCGAAGTTCTTCGGAGTTCGTCGTCGTTCTTCATCATACTTTGGTTTGAGCCTTTCTTTAATCCAAAAATAACCTTTGAAATATGCGGAAAACTGTTTTTGTACCTTCTCTTAACCACTGAATACACTTCCTAGATGCAGAAATCTCGCCAATGTGCTAGTTCCTCCGCTGCTGCAATATTTAGGCTTTGATTTATTTTCTTTTTTCACACAGCGCTAGATCCAAATCACCTGCTCCAGTATGTAAAACTTGTTTATTCAACACTTAGCATATTTCACTCTTGATAGATCTTACATACCAATCTGGTCATGGCGGCTTACACCACAGGTTATCATTAGTCATATGTCATTACGCCCCATTTAAGCCGCTAGTCTGAATAGATACTGTAGCGTTTACTTCCGGCTTAATGAATCAGCTTAAACCGGCAAAATTTCTTTCTTTTAGGCTTCTTCCTTCACAATGCCGCTGAAGACAGTCACTTCATGTAATTGTGTTCCTTCTATCGTCACTGAGAACACACTCAAGGACTTTGTTAAAATTGGCTTCTTACCAGCAAAAGATATTCTGCATTGGCGCGCTCCCAAGCAAAATGGGGAAAAACCTCAGCCATAGGATGGTGAGATCATTGTTTTTTACTGATCATATGAACCAGGGCTTCTCACCACCTGGATCTAAATTTTTCGAGACATTCTGCACTTCTTTCAATTGCATCCTCAAGACATCGGACCCAATTCCGTGTCTAATATCTGTAACTTCCAAGTCTTCTGTGAAGTATATCTTCAAGAGGAACCCCGTGTTGAGCTGTTCAGGGAATATTTTTATCTGAACCGCCAAAATGAGTTTACTAACGGACCCAGCTTAGAACTTTGTGGAATCTCAATTCAACGAACAAGGGATGCCATCTTCCCCTATGCTCGCTTGCCGAGTCATCCCAAAGATTGGAACCAGACATGGTTTTACTGCAAAGATACCTCTCCTGCTGACGAGAATCCACTGCCGGGTTATCGTGTCCAGCGTCTTGACCCAAAGCATCATCTCCAGAGAAGCTTACCACTGCTGAACGTGCAAAGCTTGCACCCACTATTGCAAAGGTCAAGGCCCTGCTGGGAAATGGATGAACTGGTATTGACTTGGTTCGGTGCTGGGTTTCTTGGCGAATCATACCCTTGAGTCGCCGACCCGGCTTAATGTGCACTTACACGGGTGGTGTAAAGTATCCACTGCACCACAGCTCCGTGCGTTTAACTGATGATGCAATTAATGAAATGACAAAGACCCTTCTGAATGAAATCCTGGAAGACTGCAGCAAAGTGGGTCTGAACCCTTTCTGTAAACTTAACCCGCCACTAGATGTGAGTCTTTAAATCACTTACTTTTCCTTATCATTCAAATGCTCTTTTAACTCAACTTTAATGATCTTTACAGGCTGACTCCAATTTTTGGAAGAAGGAATATGACCATGAAGCGGCCAAGAAGGCGAGGGCCAAAGTGAAAGCCGCCAAGAGAGCCGCCAAAAGGAATAAAAAGAAACCGAGCGCTTCCGAGATGTTCAAGCTGGATGACAGTTCTGAGTCGGAGGTAGCCCTTGATTCCCTTGGCTCCTTTTTCAACCATCTTATTGACACTGATTATTATCAGGATGACACAGGGGGCAGTCAAGCGGTCGAAGAAGAGGTAACTATTATTTTCTCCGACTCAGCGCCTTTGCCAAGACAGAAAATTCGACGGGTAACCCGGAAAGTAAGCTTTTCACACCCCTTAGCTCATTTGGATCCTCACTTTCTTTTGAAGCAACAGCAGTACGAGAACCGACGTCAAACTCGGACCAACGGAGGTGAAGAATTATCCTCCGGCTTACCGAATACTCCAGTTCCACGGAAACGTCGAAACGTGGGCCTTCCAAACTTAAAATATTTTTACCCACTAGCGGGTCTCATTTGCCAGCCACTTAATTCTTCTGATTTCAAACTATTAGGAGGCTTCTCGCTCTTCTTCCGGCGACTCATCACAGACACAGCTGCCGGCTTTCGAAACTGCCCCTAGGTAAAAACAATTACTTATTATTCTTTGCATCCTTATGTTTTTATACTTGTACTGACCTCTCAGAACCCATGCAGTGGAAAAGCAAAGCCTAGCAAGAAGGCAAAGGTGACCAAGCCGGCAGAAGACCCCAAAGTCCATGAACCGGAACAACAAGTTCCAGCATATGAGACCTCCGTGTTGCAAACTAAAGAACTTGTCCATGATGTTCCACCAGAAATTCCTGACCTCTCTAGTGATCGCACAGACATCAACCCTCTGAACTCTGAATCATCAAGCCTGATTAAACTGTCAGAAATACATGACGATGTTATAATCACTGGCACCGGCTTTAAAGAACCAGGAAATCCTACTGTCTTGGCCAAGCACTCCGCAAACAGGAGTTCATTGAAAAGCGGAAAGTGAGTTTTGACATCGCCGATTATTCTCAATTGAATATTAGTGAAGTACTCTCTGGCTACCTCAACCAAGTGCACACCGAACATGACCTTGAAATTGATATGGTGAAGCAGATGCACCAAAAATATGAGGTATACATTCCTCCTTTAATACATTATGCATATCCTGTCAGCCCCCAAGTCTACTATGTATGATAAGGTTGAATATGCGGTAGACTTAGAATAACCATGAGCATCTTTGGTAGAATCCTTCCAAGGCCGGTTTTCACCATTAGAGTTAAACCGGATTTTAAACAATTAACATTGCATCCGTAGTCCCCAAGGGCCGGTTTAATCAGCATGAATGAGCTGGTCTTGTTCACCATTGTTTATAAAGGATAGCTTACCTATGTAGCCCCCATGAACCGCCTGTGATTGTTTATAGCACAACTGGGTCATCATAAAGTAGTAAGGAGACACAAGCAATATGCATTAGCCCCCAAGTGCCAAGTACTCTTGCTTGCAAAGTGCTTGGGACTTATTCCCATATGTATGAAGAATTTTTCGGCAGGCATTAGCCCCCAAGTGCCAAGTGTTATTGCTTGCAAAAGGCTTGGCACTTATATTCCTGTAACCCGGATATGAATGTGTTTACAAATC
The DNA here is from genome assembly GCF_018294505.1 of Triticum aestivum. Lineage (NCBI taxonomy): Eukaryota > Viridiplantae > Streptophyta > Magnoliopsida > Poales > Poaceae > Triticum > Triticum aestivum. Next base: position 264,627,893 of record NC_057802.1, read on the forward strand.
TGTGCTTGTACAGGACGCCACTGCTCAACTTCAATCGCAATTGGCTGATGCAAAGACCCGGCTAGAGAATCAAGAATCTGAGACCCGGAAAGCCGATTCAAAATTCCAATTTAGCGTGGCTGTAACGGAAAAGTTGAAGACCAGTTTTGAGGCTGAAAGAAACGCCTAGGCTGAAGAGAAAACTGCTTTGACGCAGCGGGCTAAAAAGGTGGAGGCGGCTCTTCAAGAGGTGGACAACTGAGCTTACCTGTTTAAAACACCGTGTATCCCAGATGGGTTCTGCTATCTTTGGTGAGTCGCCTTGCTAGCATCAAAATTGAATCTCTTCCTTGATGGCATAAACCGCCTCTAACCAATCCATAATTATTACTCAGGTCCCAGGAGCAGCAATCTTAGCCAGAGATGCTTGTGAAGCTCAAGGCTGTTTATACACTTGTTGAACCGCTATATACTGGAACTCAGCGCGCACTGGTCACGATTTCTCCGACTAACCAAGCACCTATTCTCTTGAGTGATATCTTGAAAAAACTTTCTGTTCTGCCTGCTAGGATTAAAGAGATGAAGCAGCCATCTGCAAGAGCCAGTGCCGTGACAGCTTTAAGCCGGGCCAAGGCATGGCTAGCATAGCTAGACCCGGCCAAGATAGCTACTGGGTATCCAAGCTCAAAGGAAGATGGCAGTCCCTTTGACAAGAAAGACTTTGTTGCCTGTGTGAAGGAGATACGTCCCCTGGCCAGCCTGATTGCAAATGAAACGGATCTTTCAAGATACCAACCGGCTTATGACATGGAGAATCAGAAGATGCCCACGCCGGCTTATAAAGTGATGGATCTAATCCCCCCCAATCCATAAGCATACTTTCGCCCCTGAAGTTGAACTATCCGAACTTATAGATGATGAAGCTGAATTCCAAGCCTTGTGTGGCATCGATTGGTCATCACCAAATTTCCAAACGGCGGAGGAGGACGAAGAACCTGAGAAGGATGATCCAGAAGCTTAAAACCATCAAGGCCAAGAAGATTGATCCGCTGGGCGGTTCATATATTTGATCCTCTGAAAACACTTGATCTTTTGGCTTGCTGAGCCATGTAATAGACTAGCGAAACTTTGATCTGTCGTGCCATGGTGCATGTTTTTGTTTTGCGCAACACTATTTGATCGGCCATTTGAAAATTTACCACTTTATGCTTATGATAACATCGGTTTATGTAGATGAGATTTATCATTACCCTGTAGACAAGCAGATCACAAGTGCCCTGGCGGTCTACCACAGAATGGGTCATAATACCCTTTATAAAACCACTGGTGACTAAAACAGTTCATAACCAGGGCCGGTTTAATCATAACTAGACATAATCAAAAAGTATCATACCTGTGATATTTGATTAAACTGTCGGCTTACCGTACCAATGCAGTAAGGGGTAATAGCCCAAAACTTAGAGCACAATGCTTCCAAGTATTTGACATCATCATATACTGGCGACTTATAGTCCAAAGCCAGGCCGGGTAATCAGAAACCATGGATATACTCAAATATGAGCCATAAGGATTGAGGCTACATGGCCTGAATCATTTTAAACCATATGTCAATATGGTACCAAGATGAACCCAAAAATGTTCAAGAAACGAATCAAAGCGAGAAAACGAGGCTTTCATAGGCCGCCAAGCCTAAAGCTCCGAGGCTTTCATGGGCCGCCAAGCCACTGAGTTAACCTTTTACACTTTGTGAAACTGGCCTCACATGACCGCCATTTCAACATTGACAAGTTTAGGGTCTATGTAAGATTGACTGTCAAGAGTTCGGCTTGTCATTCCGGGATTACCCGGGCGGAGTGGCAGTTTCTACAAAGCAGGAGAACCCGGAAAGTTTTGGTGAATACACCTGGTGTTCCAAACCAGCTCACAAGGGTAGTAACGCTATGTTCTCTTTGGTGAATACACCTATGTTTGAACAGGAAGCCCCCAAGTGCTTTTGTAACCATGGCATATAAGCCGGAACAAGAGGGATATTCACAGCTATGCTCAATGAGCAGGAAGCCCCCAAGTGGTTTGTGGTGTTGAGTCGATCAAGAGGGATATTCACAGCTATGCTCAATGAACAAGAAGCCCCCAAGTGACCATTGGAAGTGTGGCATTGAGCCGATCAAGAGGGATATTCACAGTTATGCTCAATGAGCAGGAAGCCCCCAAGTGACCATTTGTAATGAAAAAGACTCATTATTCTTGGAAATGAAACGACAGAGGCCCTGCATTATCAGGGATGCCGGCTTTATTATAATCATCATAATATATACATTGTCAAGATATGTACATCGTAAGAGCCGGTGGCTCAAGTGTAGTAAGGCCGAAGATGAGCAATATTCCACGGCCGATGGGTCTCCTCCTCCGACGTGCATGAGTCCTTGTGGTCTCGAACATCGATAAGGTAGTATGATCCATTGTTCAGATTCTTGCTGACCACAAAAGGCCCTTCCCAAGGTGGGGATAGTTTATGCATATCAGTCTGATCCTGAATAAGCCGGAGCACCAAGTCACCTTCTTGAAAAGTTCTAGTCTTAACCCGGTGGCTATGACACTACTGCAGGAGACTGCTAACGCGACACTACGATCAGAGACCCTTTGCCGAAATTGTGTGTGATGCAATAATCGCAAATGGTGGTGTAAAAAACCTTCAAAAAGGTGGAAAACGTTTGCGATGATGGATGCATCAAACACGGTTAAGATTTTAGTTGCGTGTGTGATGCAAGGCATACGGTTAACCATTCAAACTGTCTACAGTGAGGCAGAACAACAGAAACGGGCAGCCATAACAATGTGTGTGCGATGTAGGACACACGGTTAATCCATTCGAATTGTTTGCGATGAGGTAGAACAATATAAATGGGCAGCCATATCAATGTGTGCGCGATATACGGCATACGGTTAACTCGGACGAACTGTTTTCGATTAGGGAACACAACAGAAATGGTTAAACTTAACAAGATGTGTGTGATATGCAGCATACAGTTCACATGGATGAACTGTTTGCGATAAGCCAAAAGAACACAAACGAGTCATGTAAACAAGATGTGTGATACATGGCAAATAGCCAACTCGGATGAACTATTTGCAATGAGAAATTACAACACAGACGGTCAATACAGTTACTTCGTGTGTGATTCTGTGTGTACAAAAAACTTTGAAAAATGCAAACTAGTTGCTTGCGGTGGCTAGGAGTATCACACACGATGCGTCTGCGAGTACTCGTGTGCGATGATTAGTATGTTACACATACGTTTCCTTATGTGAACATGTGTGTGAATTTGCAATATGGACAGTTAATATGCAAATGCCTTCTGGACATCGGGCACACGCTTAAACTCAATGAACTATGTACGATACTAATACTTTCCATGAAAATTTATGAAGTTGGGTAACAACATTTTAGTAACATATATATAGTGGTTACACTATTCGACAAAAGGAGGATCTTCGTAACACGGTTTTGACAACCATATTGTCCATATCTACATACTTAACATAGTAACAACTATCACATTTTAAGAGGCTAAGGGCCAACAACCATATGGTCCATATCTACATACTTAACATATATAGTAATAGCTAGCACATTTTAAGAGGCTGAGGGCCAATAACCACAACTATCCACTGGAAGCAGCTTGATCACGGCGACTCGGCATCTCGTCAATGAGAAGGAAGAGCCCTCCTGTGCCTTGGTAGAGCAGGAGTAGAACAGTGTCTCCAATTTTCCAATATGGATGCATTGCCACGAGAAGCGAGAACTTGTTAATTTGAATGGTTCCATTTTTGCGGGAAATGCAGTACCTTGCAATCACTTTGGCGTTGTTAGCAGGCACAAGTGTAATTCGACCACGCCGGGAAATCGATCCAGGAACGGCTACAGGGGGCAATTTCTGTTGACATGTAGAATAAACAACAATTGTAACATATCGTTGAAGATATATATAGTTTATGAGCATCAACATTAAAATAAGACTTTTTACCAGCGCTTTGTGCACACAATTGGTCTTGTTCGGTGTGTGCACCATAGGTCTAATTAATCCCATCCAAAATCCAGTGTTCATACGCTGTGCTATCTCTGTCAGATTATCAACAAAGTTTATGACATGCTTCAAGTCCTTCCAGTGAAATTTGGTACGCTTAGTAACATACAAATCGTTCACTATGCATCCAACATATCTTGCTTAAAAGGTGGAAAGGTATTATTTATTCAGAACATGGCAGAAGAATATATAGTGCGCATAAATTGGTAAACAAAATTTGTTACTGCCTAGGAACGGAGTCAGAATATGATATCACAATTGGTTGCTTAAATAGTGATCAATTGGTTGCTTAAATAGTAATATGACAGCATGGAGAAAGTTGAAAGGACACTAACCTCGATCAGACTTTGATCGGCTGATGACGTTGGGGAAGTAAACATCCATGTTAATTAGACCAGGCTGTGGTGCACGCACTAGAATTTTATTGCCAGCTTTCAGTTCATAATACTTAAACATTTTTCTCCAAAGGTCCGCATTAAAATAGGAGTGACCATCTTTATCAAGTTTTACGCTAACCGTCATTGTAAATCCATGTTGCGTTGTCAATATGACATCCTGGGAGTCATCAGCAAAGTAAAGCCCAAGATTTCCTTCTACTCCTGTTCTTGCAAAGCAAGGGATGTACTGCTTGAAATGAAAATTAAGATCGTAAATTAGATATGTTGAAATAACCGAGCAAGATGCAAATATGGTAGTAACATAGAACATATCCATATATAGATGCAAGCAAAGTACAAAAATATAGAATTAAAAATAGATAATGTAACAAAGATTTGATGCAAATATATAGATAATGTACCAACAGACGGTATATGTTCACAAATTTAGGCCATGCCGACCGTGGTAGGTTGAGATTGAACATACGGAGCGCTCCCTGAAGTCATCCGGAATGGTGAGATAGAACTTCATTTCCGACTGGCCATGACCACAGTTACCCGATTTGTGCTCGCACTGTGCACACATGAATGAACACCCACGAATCAACTAGAACAAAAATGATTCCACGGCGATTTCCGCCGGTTGATTAACAGCGACAGACGGACTGCGATAAGAGATGAGTGAATATTTTGCTAATTAAGTTGATTACCTTCTCCGTGAGAAAAATGCCCGGCCCAATCCCGCAGAAAACCCCAGTCGACCAGAGTCTAGAATGTCGGTGCAGATAGGCGGCGGAAAGTAGTGGAGGCGAAATCCGGTGTCGTTTGGAGCATGACCTACGCCCGCCACCAACAGCCGTCGAGCTTAGGGTGCAGAGTTGTGGAGGAGTCCGTGGCGAGTGAGTGGGGACGAAGTAGGCGAGGGTTTTCTTTTCCTTTTGCATGTGTGAGTGAACACACACAGTTCGCAGAGGCGACGGAGATGCATCGTGTGCGATAGTAAATCACCGAGATTGAATGGGAATCCAAATTTCCTTTGTCCTTCATCCATGAGTTTTTTTTCTATGACGAACATAAACCCTGCTAATCACCATGTTCAAATTTGACACTTTTCCAGGTTCATTTACAATATTTCAGGGATTATGTGCATTTTGTAGGCATTAATGCACGTAATTCAAATTCAAACAATTGGTGCATGGAAGGGTGCACAAGAACGGTCTGGAAAAACCATACTCGTGGTATTTAGTAATTTCTCAAGCCTTTTACAAGGAATGGGCAGAGATTTCAATGGAATGCATGGCAATAGTCAACCACAAACGCGTCATTTACTGGGTTATCAACTATAGAACAATGAAATATGTGCTTGAAAAACATGATGGCTGGCATGGTGCCATGGTATGGCCTCACCGTGCCCTGGTTAAAAGCTGAGAAGTTTTGATTTATGTCGTCATGCACGCCCTTCATAAATCGAACCATCACCGAGGAAGTTCAATGCTTTCGAGAGGGAAATCACCAAGATTGAAGGGGAATCCAAATTTCCGTCCTAGTTTGTCATTCAGTTTTTTTTCAACGATCAACATACCGCCTCAAATGAAATGTGTTCAAATTTGACATTTTTCCGAACTCATTTACCATATTTAGGGGATTGTGTGCATTTTCTAGGCATTAATTATGCACATAATTCAAATTCGAACAATTGGTGCATGAAAAGGTGCACAAGAACGGTCTGAAAAACCATGCTCGTGCTATACAAAAAATGAAACACATGGTTGGAAAACATGACGCCTAGTGTGGTGCCATGGTATGGCCTCACCATGCCCTGGTAAAAATTGTAGAATGTTTTCCTTATGTCGTGATGCGTGCCTTTCATAAAACCAACCATCATCCGAGGAAGTTTCATGGTTTCGAGGGGGAAATCACCAAGATTGAAGGGGGATCCAAATTTCCTTTGTCCTTTGTCCACGAGTTTTTTCTATGATGAACATACAACCTGCAAATCACCATGTTCAAATTTGGCACTTTTCCGGGTTCATTTGCCATATTTAGGGGATTATGTGCATTTCCTAGGCATTAATGTGCATAATTCAAGTTCAAACAATCGATGCATGAAAGGGTCCACAAGAACGGCCTAGAAAACCATGCTCGTGCCATTTAGTAAATTCTCATGCCTTTTACAAGGAATGGACAGATATTTCGATGAAATGTGTGGCAATAGTCAACCACAAATGTTTGTTTGTTGGGTTTTCAACTATAGAAAAAATGAAATAAATGCTTAAAAAACATGACACCTGGCATGGTGCCATGGTATGACCTCACCATGCCCTTGTAAAAATTTGAGAAGGTTTGGCTTATGTCGTCATGCACGCCCTTCATAAATCGAACCATCACCGAGGAAGTTCCATGCTTTCGAGAGGGGAAATCCCAAGATTGAAGGGGAATCCTAATTTCCGTCCTTGTTTGTCATTCAGTTTTTTTTCAACGATCAACATACCGTCTCAAATGCAACGTGTTCTAATTTGACATTTTCCCGGGCTCATTTACCATATTTAGGGGATTGTGTGCACTTTCTAGGCATTAATGGATATAATTCAAATTCGAACAATCGGTGCATGAAAAGGTGCACAAGAACGGTCTGGAAAACCATGCTCGTGTTATTTAGCACATTCTCATGCCTTTTACAAGGAATGGGCAAATATTTCAAGGAAATGTGTGGCAATAGTCAACCATAAACGCGTCGTTTACTCGGTTAACAACTATACAAAAAATGAAACACATGGTTGGATAACATGACGCCTGGCGTGGTACCATGGTATGGCCTCACCATGCCCTGGTAAAAATTGGAGAATGTTTTCCTTATGTCGTGATGCGCGCCTTTCATAAATCAAACCATCACCGAGGAAATTTCATGGTTTCAAGGGGGAAATCACCAAGATTGAAGGGGGGTCTGTTGGGGATATTACTACTAGGTGTAAACCGGCCAAGGAAGCCGGGTTATCCCTATAATGGATTGTTTATACTTAAAACCCATGAAGACAAGGAATAAAGCGGTTTACTACAGAGACTCGAAGGCCCAAGGCCCAAAGGTAGATTAAGGCATGTAGCTATAAACCGCCATGTAATTCATGACTTGTATTGTAAGGTATGACAAAGTAGAGATCGAGCCGGTATGTGTATAAACCGGCATCGGGACTCTGTAAGCCAGCGGGCGTCGACCTGTGTATATAAAGGCACGACCCGGCGGTGGTTCAGGGAGAAGAAACAACAACTCGAGATCTAGGTAAAGCGATTCCGCTCCTTGATCCTCGAGACCACAACAATTTCCACCACAACTGGACGTAGGCTTTACCTTCACCGCAAGGGGCCGAACCAGTATAAACCTCTCGTGTCCTTTGTCTGTTTTAACCTCTTTAAGATAACCCGTTGCGATGGCTCCACGACAAGTCCTTTCGCTAGGACATCTGCCGTGACAAACCCACGACAGTTGGCGCCCACCGTGGGGCTATCGCGTGATGGTTTCGAGTTCTTGAAGGGCAATTTTGAAGGGCTCAAGGGATACGCCGTGGGCCGGATGACCAAGAGTCGTTGCGGCAAGCTCTACATCGACGACGCAGGCTGGGGCCCCGAGGCCGGCTCAATCGAGTACGGGTACCGGGTCCCCTTTGGAGGAATTCACGTCTTCATTGGCAAGATCGGCGAACCGGGCCCTGAGCCGGACATCTGCACCGACCTCGTCGAGACCGCTCAGCGTGCAAGCCTTGCCCGGGTTCAGCTCGCCGTGAAGCGTGCGTTCGTAGGATTCATCAATGGTGCAGAACTTGAACCGGCGTCCGATGGGGAGACCGTCGTCTACTCAGATGGCGAGTCGTCCACCGGGGAGACCGAGTCACTGTACCAACTGCAAGATGCCTGGTTTGGGGGCTATTCCGATGGCGACAGTATTCCGGACCCCTTCGATCTGCCAAACCGGGTGGCGATCTTCATGGCCGGCACGCAACCAGCGCTCCACTCTTCAACTGCAGCAGCGATAATTTCTGGATCAACAGCGGCGGCAGCAGCCGGGGCAGGAGGCCCTGTGCGACCGCCAGCTCAGGTTCTTTCTGATTTGTTTGATGTGCTGGCAACGCTGATGGCGGAGGTTAACCCGACGGATCAGGATGCACACAATGCGGAGGTTGCGAAAGTAAAAGATCAGATCTCTTAGGCAAAAGCCGACTTAGCTGCTGAGGATACCAGGATAGTTGCGGAGCGGGCCGCTTTAGAGGCACAAGCACAGCGGATTCAGGCGGAAAATTATCGACTCCTGTTGGATCAGAACGCTTCAAACGACGTGTTAAGGAGAAGGCATCGGTCACGACTACCATCGGTTTATGAGGCAATGAATCTCTTTGGCACGCCAGGAGCAGGAACTAGTAATCCGGCAGTGGTGAACCGGATTGAGACGCCGAGGACCGGAGCACCGGATCAGCCACGGGTGATGGATCCCCCTCGACGGACCCATAACCCGCTGCAGGATGTACCGGCGCCGCCGGTTCACTTCTCCACCCCTTTGGATAACATGATTGCCGTCGCATCATGATTAGCCGCTATTCCAATGGAGGGTGAATCCCCAGCGGCGGTTGAGACGCGGCGTGCTAGGGATCTTCTTCAAACAGCCATGATGCAGCAGCAGACTTATTCATATAGCCGAGACAGAATTCATTCAACCCCTCGCCCGAGCCAGAGTTATAGCAGGCACATCGATGAACCGGCTGTGTCAAGCAGTGCGCGGAATCGAGACGCTCCTCGAGGACCTAATCCGGCGCGTGGTGGGGCAAATGCTCAGGATATGGTGAACAACGGAGCACGTCGAGAGGCCAAGTTAGCAGCGCAGGACCGTCAGCTCACTCCGGTTCGTCCGGTGGCTTCCGTAGAGCAAGGCCTTACTTTCAGCTCTTGGGGGGGTGCCCTGCCTCGTCCCGGCTTTGCTAAATGTACGGCTGCCCAAGGATTTCAAGGGCCCCCATAAGGTGCCTAATTACACCGCTGATGTGCCTCCCGAGTCATGGATTGAGAGTTATGAGATGGCTATGGAGATGTTAGTTGTGGATGAAGCAGTCTGCGCGAAATATTTCACTATGATGTTGGATGGAACAGCTCGCACGTGGTTGAAAAGCTTACCAGTTAATTCCATTGGATCATGGGCTGAGTTAAAAGCGCGGTTTATAGCAAACTTCAAAGACACGTGCAAGCAGCCTATGTCAATTGTGGACTTAGCCGCCTGCGTCCAGGGAGAAGGCGAGTCAACAACCCATTGGGTGCGCCAGGTTTCAGAGATCTTACATTCTTCGGATCGCATCAATGCCGACTCGGCGGTTATAACATTGGAGGGTAATTATTGGTTCCAGCCTTTAAAGTTGAAGGTGGGACGGCTCAAGCGTCACTGCAATGACATGGGAACACTTATGGCTGCTCTGGTTAAGTATGCTGATTCTGATAGTACCAAGGACCCTGAGTTTGACGATGACAAACCGGGAAAGGGAAAGAAGAGCGGCAATGCCAAGGGGCAGCAGCATAACCCGACGGGCCACAATAATAATGGTAAGCGGAAAGCAGATCATAATTTAGATTTTGTGGCTAACACCAATACGCAGAGTAATGGTCAGCATCATAAAGGAAAGCTGCCCCCAAGAAGGGCAGAGCCCAGTCCTAATCCGGAGCGCCTGAATTACCTATTGAACCAGCCCTGCCCGAAGCATGGAACACAGGACAAACCGGCCACGCACCTCTGGAAAGATTGTTATATCATGCGAGAATTCAAAAATTCAGATTTCTTCCGGAATGATCATGGACCATCCGGCGGTTCAGGATCCGGGTCCTATGGGCCGGGTTATGGAGGAGGCAACTCCGGTTCAGGATTTCAAGGCAATCAGGGTGGACATGGCAATCAAAGCAATCAGAGCAACCAGGGTGGTTATAACCAACAGGGATCGCAGCAGCAGCAGTCAGGGTACCAAAGTCACCCAAAGCAGTTGAATAGTGGACAGTACCACGTTTTCACCACCAGCTTATGCAAACGCGATCAGAAGCTTCATAAGTGAGCGGTGAACTCGGTTGAACCGGCAGTACCTTGTTATTTGCGATGGTCTGAGCAGCCTATTATCTGGAGCCGAGAGGATCACCCGCCCCGGGTTGACAATCCGGGTCATTTGGCGTTGGTGGTGGCGCCTCAGGTTGGGGGTTATAAGTTCACTAAGGTGCTCATGGATGGAGGCAGCAGTATCAACATCTTATATTATGACACCTTCCGTCGTATGGGGTTGACAGATAAGAATCTTAAACCGTCGAACACTGTTTTCCATGGTGTGGTACCTGGCAAATCAGCTTATCCGGTTGGTAAGATAGCTCTGGAAGTCACTTTTGGAGATGAGTATGACTCAAGATCAGAGACATTGACTTTCGAAGTGGTGAAAATTCAAAGCCCGTATCATGCCCTGTTTGGACGGCCAGCTTATGCTAAGTTCATGGCACGACCCTGTTATGTTTATCTGCAGCTCAAGATGTCGGGTCATAAAGGGACTATCACAGTACATGGAAGCCGCAAGATCGCTTTGGAGTGTGAGGAAGGTGATGCGGCCTATGCTGAGTCGGTTTGTGCAACAGAGGAGTTGAAGCTCTATAAGGACAACGTTGATCCGGCGGACATGACTTCTTTGAAGAAGCTGACCACAGAGCATGATCCGGCCTTGAAGTTTAAATCGGCTGATGAGACTAAGATGGTTGATTTTGTGCCCGGCGATTCATCCAAACAGTTCATCATCAGTGCGAATTTGGATCCGAAATAGGAAAGCGCGCTCATCGAGTTCATCCATGAGAATCGGGATATCTTCACATGGAAGCCTTCTGACATGCTAGGTGTACCGAGGGAACTCGCTGAGCACACCCTTAATATTGATCCCAAGTTTAAACCGGCCCGACAATTCCTTCGCCGGTTCAATGAAGAGAGGCGCAAGGCTATTGGTGAGGAGGTAGCCCGGCTCTTGGCAGCAGGGTTCATTATTGAAGTTTTTCATCCGGAGTGGTTGGCTAATCCAGTGCTGGTGCTTAAGAAGAATGGCACCTGGCGTATGTGTGTGGATTACACGGATTTGAACAAAGCGTGTCCGGCTGATCCTTTTGCCCTCCCCCGTATCGATCAAATCATTGATGCTACGGCGGGTTGTGAGCGTTTGAGTTTTCTGGATGCTTATTCAGGTTATCATCAGATTAAGATGGCAGTTAAGGACCAGGAGAAGACAACTTTTATAACTCCCTTTGGAGCCTTCTTCTATGTGTCTATGCCCTTTGGGCTCAAGAGTGCCCAGGCAACTTATCAGCGTTGTGTTCAGAATTGTCTTCATAACCAGATTGAGCGCAACGTTCATGCTTATGTGGATGATATTGTGGTGAAGTCCAGGTAGGAGGAAAGATTAATAGATGACTTAAAGGAGACCTTTGATAACCTCCGGGTTTATAAGATGATGCTCAACCCAGCCAAGTGTGTTTTTGGTGTGCCAGCAGGCAAGCTTTTGGGTTTTCTGGTGTCTAACAGGGGCATTGAAGCTAATTCGGAGAAGATCAAGGCTATTACTTCACTGGCTAAACCGAAGTGCGTCAATGATGTTCAGCGACAGGCAGGCTGGATTGCAGCATTGAGCCGGTTTATAAGTCGTCTCGGGGAGAAGGCCATCCCTTTATATCAAATGCTGAAGGAAACAGACAACTTTGTCTGGAGTTATGCGGCTAATGAAGCGTTTGAGGCTCTAAAGCGGCAGCTTGCCGAACCACCTGTTCTTGCTGCTCCCATTGACAAGGAACCATTGTTGTTATATGTGGCTGCTAATGCTCGGGCTGTCAGTGTGGCTATTGTGGTGGAGCGCAAGGAGGCAGGAAAGGAGTATCCGGTTCAACGGCCGGTTTATTATATCAGTGAGGTGCTCATTGAGTCAAAACAGAGATATCCACATTGGCAGAAGCTTGTATATGGGGTTTTTATGGCGAGCCGGAAGCTGAAGCAATACTTTCAGGGCCATCCCATTACTGTGGTCAGTTCTGCTCCTTTGGGAGATATCATCCAAAACAGAGAAGCGACTGGCCGGGTTGCTAAGTGGGCTATTGAGCTTGGGCCTCACGGATTAAAATATATGCCTCGCACGGCCATCAAGTCTCAAGCGCTCGTGGATTTCATCAATGACTGGACAAAGTTGCAGGCGCCGGAGGATAGACCGGATAACACATACTGGACGATTCATTTCGACGGATCCAGGCAATTGGAGGGCTCGGGGGCTAGAGTGGTTCTTACTTCCCCTCGAGGTGACAAATTTTGTTATGTTCTCCGCTTGATGTTTCCTTGTACTAATAATGCAGCTGAGTACGAGGCTCTGCTCCATGGTCTTCGGATGGCTAAGGAGATGAATCTGAGCCGGGTTAAATGTTTTGGTGACTCGGACCTCGTGGCTCAACAAGTTTCTGGTACTTGGGATTCCAAGGACCCCCTCATGGCAGCGTATCGTCGAGAGGTGGATATTGTTGCAGGTCATTTCAAGGGTTATCAGGTGGATCATGTGGACCGGCGAAAGAATGAAGCGGCGGACGCCTTAAGCCGGTTGGGCTCCCAGCGTAAACCGGTGCCGCCCAATGTTTTTCTTGATGTTTTGCATAACCCGTCGGTCAAGCTACCCACAGAGGAGGACTTAGCTATTCCTGATCCGGAGGCTCAGTTGGTGGCGGCGCTTCATGTCACCCCGGATTGGACGATCCCATATTTGGTGTATATGAACCGGGGTGAGTTACCAGAGGATGAAGTTCTGGCCAGGCAGATAATCCAGCGTTCCAAGTCCATGACTATTGTCAATGGTGAGCTACATCATTGCAGTGTCTTAGGGGCTTTTCAACGTTGTGTTTCTCCTGAAGAAGGCCGTGAAATTTTACGCGAAATTCACGAAGGTGATTGTGGTCATCATGCCGGTTCAAAGTCCCTGGTGGCTAAGGCTTTTCGTCATGGTTTCTATTGGCTGACGGCTCATGCTGATGTTGAGGACTTGGTAAAAAGGTGCGATGGCTGTCAGAAGTTTGCACGCCGGACTCATGTTCCGGCTCAGGAGCTGAGGATGATTCCAATTACCTGGCCGTTTGCAACCTGGGGGCTTGATATGGTTGGACCCTTTAAGAGGTCTAAGGATAAGAAGACCCACCTCTTGGTGGCGGTTGATAAATTTACCAAGTGGGTGGAGGCAGAGCCAGTTAGCAAGTGTGATGCAGCCACGACGGTTCAATTTATGAAGAAAGTGATATTCTGTTTTGGTTTTCCACACAACATTATAACAGACAATGGCACGAATCTTTCCAAGGGTGCTATGGAGGAGTTCTGTCAAAGAGAGCACATCCGGCTTGATGTATCTTCAGTAGCCCACCCGCAGTCTAATGGTCAAGCGGAGAGAGCTAATCAGGAAATCTTGAAGGGGATCAAGCCCCGACTTATGGTTCCTTTGCAGAGGACGCCGGGTTGTTGGGTTGAAGAGTTGCCTTCCGTTTTATGGAGCAGTAACACCACCCCCAATAGATCTACGGGTTATACACCCTTCTTCATGGTTTATGGAGCGGAAGCTGTCCTTCCAAGTGATATTCGTCATGACTTACCATGAGTGGCAGCTTATGTTGAAGCAGATAATGAAAGAGCACGCCAGGATGCGTTGGACCTGTTGGATGAGAAACGGGACGTAGCGGCGGCTCGCTCGGCGATTTATCAGCAAGACCTGCGGCGTTATCACAGTCGTCGGGTTAAAACCAGAGCTTTTCAAGAAGGCGACCTAGTGCTCTGGCTTATCCAAGATCAGACCAATATGCACAAGTTATCCCCACCTTGGGAAGGGCCCTTTGTGGTCAGCAAGAAACTGAACAACGGATCATATTACCTCATTGATGTCCGAGAGCATAAAGACTCACGCAAGTCAGAGGAGGAGACGATCCGGCCGTGGAATATATCTCATCTACAGCCTTACTACACCTGAGCCATAGGCTCCTATCATGTACATATTTTGACGATGTATATATTATGATCAATATAATAAACCAGAGCCCCAGCTAAAGCAGGGTATCTGCTGTTCTCATATCATGAGTGGTTACACGGAGGTTTCTATCTGGAAAGCGACATCCGATTTACCCTTTGATTCAGCTTCTACAGCTGTCTATCAATATAAGTCACTTGGGGGTTTGGTCATATTTGAACCATAGCTACACCTCTTGGCTGGCTCAAGGCCACAAAAGAAAGTCACTTGGGGGCTTGGTCATATTTGAACCATAGCTACACCTCTTGGCTGGCTCAAAAGCCACGACAGTAAGTCACTTGGGGGCTTGGTTGTGTTCAACCATAGCTACACATTTTGGCTGGCGCAATGCCATTACTTAGGGGCCAAACAGTGTTGTCAAGAACAACTCAAACATAGGCACCCGTTGAGCATAGCTCAAAATGTTGCTTGGGGATTCTTTGCTATCGCAATGAACAAAGAAATCTACACTTGCAATAGGCTATCAAGCCGTGACTTGGAAGCCTGGTGTATACACCTAAAACCCCGGGTTAACCTGCCTTCATTAAGTAAGTCACTCAACCCAGGTAAGCCTGGTATGACCCGCCAACTTGACAAGTCAATCGCATATGACCCTGAACTTGTCAATGATAGACCGGCGATTGGTTAAAGATTGAGGACCATCTTAAAAGGCTTTGTAAAACGGTTTAACTCAGTGGCCTGACAGCCCATGAACAGCCTCGCATTTGGGCCTGGCAGCCCTTGAAAAGCCTCAACTACAAGTTTTTTCTTTGGTTTTTATTGGTCAGTTTTTCTCCCTTGTTAAAGTTTTGAGCTAAACCGGCGTCTAATGGCCCGGCCTGATTATAAGTCATCCGTATAAACCGGTGTTTATTTAACCCGGCCTGGAGTTAACTATAAGTTGCCAGGATGATCATCCGGTGTTTATCATAACCCGGCATCACTTATTATATACCAGCATAGCATGGTTTGAGTTATCCATACTCAGTATTTGGGTCGTCACCCTTATTACAAGAATGGTGGTAAACCAACAAAGTGATTCAGTATCACAGGTATGATATGTTTCATATTTCATTATTTAAAGCTATGGTTATCAACCTTGGCTATATATTGGGCATTATGACCCGTCCGGCGGAAACCGCCAGGACAGTTTTCACTTTGTTTTATGCAGAAACAGGGCTGTATAAAACCAATAAAGATCATAATGACAGATTAACAATATTGTGGGAAACAAGTATGCACGATGGCATATCAGAAAAGTTGTTCAAACTAGCCTATTACAAGGCGTTTCGACTGCCCAAAAGAATGATTGTTTTTCACAAGGATGACAATGTGCACAAATTAAACCGGCTTCCGGATTATGGTTCTGCCTCAGGTTGATGTGAAGGTTGCGGATCTTCCTGCGCCGGTTCATCCTCCTTCTCTCCACCCAGTGGCTGGAAGTCAATAGTTGTCCAATCAATTCCTGTTAAGGCTTGAAAGATAGCTTCGTCGTGTATAAGATCAGACGGTTCAACGTCAGGAGCGTAAGTGTGCTTACGGATCGGCGGGATCAGATTTTCCACGTCATAAGTTGGAGCACTTATTCGCTTGCCGCTGGCATCATATACATTCTGGTAAATTGACAAGTTAGTATCTTCAGCCAACTTACTTGCCAGTGGTCGCATCTCTCTTGTGATAGCCCGGAGATCATCATTGCTGAATTCTGAACCGTCCTCTTTTTGGCTTGGGTAACCATTTCCAACGTCTTCCGGATCAAGGTCAGAGATCCGGGCCTTGGCGCGCGTCAGTGCAGTAAGGGCACCGGACCTAGCAGCGGATTTCTTCAATTCCGCAATCCGGGCAGGCATCATAGACAATTTTTCCAGTGTTTCCTTGATTAGCGACGGGGGTGGATTGTTATTGGAAGCTGTGCAGATGGCCCGTTGCGCGCCGGTATAAAGCTGCTCTACCAAAGTATAGACGACCTTCAATTTTTCGCGCATATCTGCGCCAAGATGGGTAACACGGCTACCTGCAAAGGATCAAATTATTATTAAACCGAAAGTTTTTATTACTGGTGTTATTACATATTGGTGAAGAGATTGTTACCAAACATGGCAGAGGTCATGGCATCAATTTGCCGCTTCAGGCTGCTCAGCTCTTCTGTGGCCGGTTTAAGGGTGTTTTCCGCATCTTCTGCCCGCTTTAACAAGGTGGCTTTTTCAGTTTCCCAATCCGCCCGTTCGCCTTTGAAGAATTCCTTCAGCTGCTCCATGGTTGTTAAAGCGGTGGTCAGCTCGCTCTTAACTTTGCAAGTTTCGTCAATCTGAGACTTGATGTTTCCTTGGAGATCAGTGATTTGGGAGTCTTTTTTGGACAACTCAGCCTACAAAATACAGCTAAAAAGTTAGCATTACAACATTGAAGTCCCAACCACATAACAAGTTATCTACTTGGCACTTGGGGGCTAATGCGGATTGCTTCTTATCAGCTATCAATTTAAAGTCTCAAGCACATAACAAGTTATCTACTTGACACTTGGGGGGGCTAATGCGTATTCGCTCAGATTCAGATGGATTGTCATCATTATAAGTGGTGAGATTAATAGGATGTACCGGTTCATTCTAAAAATGATATAAGCCGGTTCATGGGGGCTACACTAGCCAAATGCAAATATCGATTCAAGACCCGGTTCAAACCAATGTTATGAACCAGCCCTTGGGGGCTACTGGAGTTGATACGTTAGACCAAAAGGACTATTGGGATATTTATGCAAAGGAAAAGTGACATTTACCTCATACCGCTCCTTCATCAGGCCTACTAAACCGGCTTCAAAGTCGCGGCTTGTATACAGGCGGTTTAAAAAACCAGAATGAAGCTCTTGAGAGCTGATGTTGGTATAGTTGGATAACTCGGATTTCCATTTCCCTTTGTCCATAGTAGAAATTTCTTCTTTGGTGCTATGCTTTGATAAAGCGACAGGACGACCAGGGGAGATGAAACCAAGGCCAGTTACGACAACATCGTCGTCCATAGTCTTGGCAGGGCTTGCCGGTTTATCAGATGCTTTAGCCGGACTCGGCGGATCAACAGTTGGACTTGGTAGATCAGCTGACTGGCTTGGTGGATTATTTTCTACCGGTTCAACAAGTGTGTCGGTTGCTTGAGGGTCCGGATTGTCAATAACAGTGTTAGCCTCCGGGTCAATGGCCTCTGGGGTTTTCTCCGGCTCAGTCGTTGGTTCATGGTCGGCTGGCCTATTCAATCTAGCCTTCTTGCTTGGTCTGGCTTTAGCACTGAAAAAGGGCAGACACGAAGATCAATATGACAATATAATACAAGACCGAAAAGTTAAAAGTATGTTATGCTTACCCAGGGACGGTTTTCAGAGGAGGAAGTTGTGTCGCTGACGACTCACCGGAAGATGAATGGGAAGTTCCCTGATAATTTGAGTCAGATGGATTAAGAGGATATCGGATGTAACCTGCTTTAGGGTAAAGGGTGTCAGGAATATAAGCAACCTCTTGGCGGCGTTTGCGAACCGGCGAATTTGGTAAACCGGAGGAGGTCACCACTTGGCCGCTATGTCGAGTTGTGCGACGAGCTTCATGCTACTGCGTCTTTAAAAGAAAGTGCGGGTCCAAATAACAAAGAGGGCATGAAAATTTTACTTTCCGAATGGCTCGACGGATTCTTGGTACTGGCGCAGGATCAGAACCAGAAGAAAGAATAATTACCTCATCAACATGGCTAGCTTCCGCTTCATCCTGATAATGATCATTGTCAATAAGGTGTATAAAAAAATGAACCGAGAAAGTCAAGTTCTACCTCTGAATCCGGATTATCCAGAGCATCATCAATAATGGGCTCGGACGGTTAAACGTTCCTTCTTTTCATAGGCTTTTTTGAAACCTTGGTCTTAAGCTGAGGATTCTTTACCGGTTTATCTTGTGATTTTTTCTTCCAGAATGGATCATCGCCTGCATAGACAAATAGTAAGTCATCAAAGGAGAAATTTAACAAAGGATGGATAAAGGCAGAAATACGGTAGATTATACCTTTGGCGGTTTATTGGCGGCATAGAAAGGACTGAGCCCGGTTTTGCTGCATACGTCTATTGGCTCATTAAGCATCTTTTTAACAGCTTCGATGACTTCATCATTAGTTAGCTGGATGTCAATATGGCATTGCGGGTCTTTCAGATCCCCTGTATATTCACACATTAAACCGGGCCGCCGGCTTAAAGGTGAAACACTCCATGAAACCCAGCATCGGACAAAATCCACGCCTGTCAGCCCATTTGCAACAAAGGCTCTAAGCTTTGCCAGTTGAGGGGCATATTTTGCTCGCTCTTGGGCGGTCAACCGTTGAGGAAAGGGATGAGCTTGGGTAAGCCGGTGTGAACAGTAACCCAGCAAAGGATTTTCATTGGCTGGCGCTGTGTTGCGGCAGTAGAACCAAGTCTGATTCCAGTCCTTAGGATGACTATGAAGCTTGGCATGAGGGAAATTGACATCTCTCCTCTTCTGAATTGAAACCCCGCCTAATTCAGTATTGGGGCCATCCGTAAACTCAGTACGGCGGTTTAGATAAAAGAAGTCCCGGAACAGATCAACAGTAGGTTCCTCTTGCAGGTACACTTCACAGAATACTTGCCAGTCACAAATATTGGATATGGAGTTTGGGTCGAGATCTTGGGGATGGATTTGAAAGTCGGCGAGCACGTCACGGAAGAATTTCGACCCGGGAGGAGTGAAGCCTCGGTTCAGGTGATCAGCAAATACAATAACTTCTCCGTCTTGGGGTTCAGGAGGAAATTCTGGACCGGGGACTCGCCAATGGATAGTGTCTTTATTTGCTAAAGCGCCCGTTGCAACACAACTAGCCAGCTACGCTTCTGTAACCCGGGAAGGAACCCAATTAAAGGAACAGAATTGTTTGGCCATTTTTGGTGACAGGCTGGAAAAAAAGCATGATATCCGGTTTAAAGTTCATGGTTATAACTTACAAACCGGTGCAATGATGGAAGACAATGATATCTCAAACATTTGGGTGTACTAAACCGGATTTCAGCATTTAAAGCAGGTTGGTGGTTTAACAGAGGGCTAATGGTATATGATGAGTTATCAATGTTTAAAGGATAAACCGCCCACAATGGTATAGAGGCTACAGATTTACAAAAATTTCTAAGTATGGCGCAAACAGATTTCATAGATCGGTGGTATAAATTTGGATCTGCCACAGTTTAAAAAAAATTAACCTAAAGCCGTGACAGTGGAAGAACACATATGCTTGGATGGGATCTTATGTAGGAAAGGGTACTTTCTGAGGTTTAAAAGGGGTGCTAAACTACTATAGCTCGCCTTTGCTATCAGATTCAGATCAAACTATGCGATCTAGGAAAGAAAAAGACGAACAATGAAGAACACCGACGGACATTGGAAACCCTAATGCAGATCTGACATTCGAGAAGAGGAATACTTACTGGTGCTGCTAAGCAGCGGAGGTGCGTCGCGGTTATCTGGTCGAAACAGGTTGATGCAGCGGTCTTGGTTGGTGCAGACACGAAGGTCGACGGCGGTGGCGGAGTTCGGGCTCTGAGGCGTCGCGAGGAAGAAGAAGAGTCGAAGAGGCAAGGGGGGGAAATGGAAAGGACCCTCGGCCTTATTTATAAAGGTGAAAGGATAAGTGCCAGACGCGAGAATCGAGGAGCCTAAAGGTTGGATATGTGACAGTTGTCGCCTCGATTGTCGGAGGCTCATTAATGAAGGTGAGGTATATACCATTTTAAATAACAGGTGACGTCGTGACGGTTTATCATGATACTGGATGGTGACATCATGGCGGTTTACAAGATTTATACAAAGACATGGAAGAAGATATTTCTCAAGGTTTTGGAGATTGACATGAACCAGTTCAAATCAATCTGGGGCCTAATGTTGGGGATATTACTACTAGGTGTAAACCGGCCAAGGAAGCCGGGTTATCCCTATAATGGATTGTTTATACTTAAAACCCATGAAGACAAGGAATAAAGCGGTTTACTACAGAGACTCGAAGGCCCAAGGCCCAAAGGTAGATTAAGGCTTGTAGCTATAAACCGCCATGTAATTCATGACTTGTATTGTAAGGTATGACAAAGTAGAGACCGAGCTGGTATGTGTATAAACCGGCATCGGGACTCTGTAAGCCGGCGGGCATCGACCTGTGTATATAAAGGCACGACCCGGCGGCGGTTCAGGGAGAAGAAACAACAACTCGAGATCTAGGTAAAGCGATTCCGCTCCTTGATCCTCGAGACCACAGCAATTCCACCACAACTGGACGTAGGCTTTACCTTCAACGCAAGGGGCCGAACCAGTATAAACCTCTCGTGTCCTTTGTCCGTTTTAATCCCTTTAAGATAACCCGTTGCGATGGCTCCACGACTAAGTCCTTTCGCTAGGACATCTGCCGTGACAAACCCACGACAGGTTCCAAATTTCCTTTGTCCTTTGTCCACGAGTTTTCTTCTACGATGAACATACAACCTGCAAACCGTGTTCAAATTTGGCACTTTTCCGGGTTCATTTGCCATATTTAGGGGATTATGTGCATTTCCTAGGCATTAATGTGCATAATTCAAGTTCAAACAATCGATGCATGAAAGGGTCCACAAGAACGACCTAGAAAACCATGCTCATGCCATTTAGTAAATTCTCGTGCCTTTTACAAGGAATGGACTGATATTTCGATGAAATGTGTGGCAATAGTCAACCACAAATGTCTGTTTGTTGGGTTTTCAACTATAGAAAAAATGAAATAAATGCTTAAAAAACATGACGCTTGGCATGGTGCCATGATATGACCTCACCATGCCTTGGTAAAAATTTGAGAAGGTTTGGCTTATGTTGTCATGCACGCCCTTCATAAATCGAACCATCACCGAGGAAGTTCCATGCTTTCGAAAGGGAAATCCTCAAGATTGAAGGGGAATCCAATTTTTCTTCGTTCTTTGCCCTAGAGTTTTTTCTACGACGAACATACACCCTGCAAATCACCGTGTTCAAATTTGGCATTTTTTCGGGCTCATTTACCATATTTAGGGGATTATGTGCATTTTCTAGGCATTTAGCGCATATAAATCCAATCCAGCTACAGGTGCACGGGTGTGATGTGAGGGACGTGGATTGTCGTTCGATCGCGGCGCATCCAACGATGCACACGCGCGATCCACGTGGCTGGGGTTTCGGCCAATCATAACGAAACACACAATAGGCTCAGCGCACACTGTTTCCGGAAGCGACGGAGATGAACCGTGTGCGATAATGAATGAGCAAAATTGTAAGGGAAGCCAAATTTCTGTTGTCGTTTGTGGTTGAGCTCTTGAATACCACCGCACTGTACGGCTGCCCGGCCCCTCCGTCCTAGAGCTCTCTCCAGGCGTCGTCCATGGCACTGCGGTGCACAATAACTGGTAAGGAAGCGATGGCATCCCTCCGCGCCGCGTTCCTCGCCGCCCGTGACCGCACACATGGTAAGGAAGTGATGGCATCTCGACGCGCCGAGTTCATCGCCGCCAGCGGCCAGACAATTACATGGGCGACTTTGAGGTTGCCATGGCCGAATGGGTGGTGGATCTAGAGGCAGCCAAAGCCGCACACAAGGAGCGAAAAAGGCAGAAAGCAGTCAAGAAAAGAGAGTCCTGCCGCCGCAAGAAAAAAGAGGCCGCACACCATGGTGAGGAGAGCTTGGCGGAGATCGAAGCACGGTGGGCTGCCGCTTACAAGGCCGGGAAGGAGAACGCCGGCGTCTGTCCAGCATGCCCTGATGGCAGCATGTGAGAAGTAGTTTAAGTTTGTAGTATTAGAGCAAATTACCAGTAGTACTTTAAGTTTGTAGTATTAACGTACAATGTCGGTAAGAGCATCCTTTGAGGGCTTTGAGCATTGATTAGCATGTGTGCCCGTGTGCGTTTTTTACATTAATTATTAGAAGATCACAAAGCACATGGTTCCTATGCCGTACCCGTCTGCGTTTTTTGCGTTAATGACCCATAAGTCAGTTACCTGTGCGATATTTCCTAATAAACCAGGCGTACCATTGACCGAAAAAAATCAAGTACACGTGTACATTTTTTTGGAGATGGGATCTGCCAACTTTCTTTTTTCTCGCACACGAGTATTTTACGCGCTTCGTCTGCGTTGTGTGTTCCCCCGCCCAAGTTTCAAATTTTGCACCGAAATTTTCATTAGGCGCGCGATTTCAGAATTTATTCCTCCAACCACATCCCCTTCCCCTCAGTATCCCCCTCCCTCGCGCCTCCCCCTACCGGCATCTCAAACCGCCGCCGCCGCAACCACAGCTTCAACCACATCTACGTTTTGCTCGGATCCAGTGAGGTAACCCACCGATCTCTATCACGTCCCCGGCCTGATTGCTTAAATGGCGCCTGTGAAACATCCTCATGCCTCCAAATGAGCTGATGGCGGTCCATGGTGTGATGGCCGCTGTGCGTGTTGACCCGGAGGAACACCTCGCCTCCGTCGCCGCCGCCAACATGGTGTAGGCTCTGGCCCAGATGAAGTCCCCCAGTGACTACCCCCCAGGACTTAACAGGTAAGATCTGACCAGCTAAATCTTACCAATACCACTTGCAACGGCTATGATTTGTACAGTTGATGTATTAAGCATGTTTGTGCCTTGTTTATTTCAATACTACACACTGTGTGATGTTCAAATATTACCGTGTTCAGCTCAATTTCACCAATACCAGCAACAAACTTACAATACATGACTCAGGATATCACTAGAGATGCTGCCCATTTGCTATTTTTAGTGGATGCTAACCCTGTTGCACTTAACATGCCTGTCCATGTACTTACGCAGGGTCATAATGGCTGGTGCTTTTGTTTGCCGTCGAGGTGAGAGCTGCATCCCATGTCTTACAATATTTCACATAATTTGTGCAATTGCAGTTTAACTTCTACCCATTTACTGGTTGCCTGTAGGTACACATGTCAGTGGCACTAATCCACGCTTCCACCCGGAGGAACAGCTCGCCTCCGCCATCGCTGACTTTGGGCGAGCTCTGGCCAAGATGAAGTGCCCCAGCAACTACCTCTCAGGACTTACCAAGTATGTACTCACCAGTTCAATCTTACCAATACCAGTTGCAATTAATGGCTATGTTCTGTATGGTCGATGTATTAAGCATGTTCTAGTAAACATGCCTAACACGTTTTTGCTACTTTCCCTACCTTTTTATAGACATCTGGGTCATTCTCTGCTCTAGCAGCACCTGCCTTGTGATGTTTAACTATGCCAATTGCATTTTTATCAGTACCGATTTCAATGTCTATTAAGCCTGCTGCAATTAACAGTTGAATCCATTTTTAAACAGTTGCATTTAAATGGCTACAAACTTACAAAACATGACTTAGGATGTTGTTAAGCCTGTTGCAATTAACAGTTGTATCCATTTTTTAATCTGTCCATTTGCTACCATGCTACTCTCCGCAATGAAGATATACTAGAGATGTTGCCCCATTTGCTATTTTTGATGGATGCTAACCCTGTTGTACTTAACATGCTTGTCCATGTACTTACGCAGGGTCATAACGGCTGATGCTGTTGTTTGCCGTCAAGGTTAGCTGCATCCCATGTCTTACAGTATTTCACATCATTTGTGCAATTGCAGTTTAACTTCTACCATTTACTGGTTGCCTGTAGGTACACATGTCAGTGGCACTGATCCACTCTTCGACCTGGAGGAACAGCTCGCCTCCGCCGCCGCTGACTTTGGGCGGGCTCTGGCCAAGATGAAGTGCCCCAGCAACTACCTCTCAGGACTTACCAAGTATGCACCCACCAGTTCAATCTTACCAATACCAGTTGCAATTAATGGCTATGTTTTGTACTGTCGATGTATTAAGCATGTTGTAGTAAACATGCCTAACACGTTTGAGCTATTTTCCCTACCTTTTTATAGACAACTGGGCCATTATCTGCTCTGGCAGCACCTGCCCTGTGATGTTTAACTCTGCCAATTGCATTTTTATCAGTACCGGTTTCAATGGCCATTAAGCCTGTTGCAATTAACAGTTGTATCCATTTTTAAAGAGTTGTATTTCAATGGCTACAAACTTACAAAACATGAATTAGGATGTTGTTAAGCTTGTTGCAATTAATAGTCGTATCCATTTTTGAATCCGTCCCTTTGCTACCGTGCTACTCTTTCGAAATGAAGATATCACTACAGATGCTGCCGTTTTATTAACATTTGCTATTTTTGGTGGGTTAACCCTGTTGTAGTTAACATTGGGTTTCCATGTACTTACACAGGGCTACAATGGGCGATGCTGTTGTTTACCGTTGAGGTTAGCTGCATCCCATGTCTTATACACCATCTATTCCTAAATATAAGTATTTTTAGAGATTCCAATATAGACTACATAAGGAGCAAAATGAGTGAATCTAGATTCTAATCTAAACTATATCTATAATTCTATATACATCCGTATGTAGTTCATATTGAAATCTAAAAAAAATACTTGTACTTAGGAACATAGGTAGTTGTATTTTACATCATTTGTGCAATCTCAGTTTAGCTTCTAACATTTACTGGTTGCTTGTAGGTACATATATGAGGGGTACTGACCACACTTCGATCCCTTTTGCGTATGGGGCAATGAGATATTCATGAATAAGCGTCAAGTGAGGAAACTAAGAAAGATTGTTAGGCGAAAGAAACGGGTGATTGGAATTAAGCTCTTTATTTACACTTTGTCGAAGACAACTGTGAACTTTAGGATGGTAAGTAATGTGTTGCCTTTTCCCCCTGCCCACAACAAGTTACTCTATTAGACCTCAGTATCTGATATTTTTCTCTTTTCACTGGTTTCCGAAGCTATTTACTGATGATTACCTTGCAAACTACATGACCGAAGTGGAGGCAACTAAGGTTAAAGTATATAATTCATGCTACCAAGATAATGCTCCAGAAGTCTTCCTGAAGGCGGTGAAGGATGGGCGGGCGATCATCACAAGGGGTTGGACAAAAGTGGTTCGTGCCTATGGCATGCAGGAAGGCACATT
This sequence comes from Triticum aestivum, assembly GCF_018294505.1. NCBI lineage: Eukaryota > Viridiplantae > Streptophyta > Magnoliopsida > Poales > Poaceae > Triticum > Triticum aestivum. The sequence goes on from NC_057802.1 coordinate 264,653,453, forward strand.
ATGGGCATTCCGCTTCCTCAACACCGTCGGCAGTCAAAATGATTTAAACTTGTCTCTTCACCTTTACCGCCTTTAAATACCGCAGTTCATCATAGTTAATTGCTGCCTAATCCTGTAATTACTGAAAATATTTCATTTATGGATTCGTTGTTGAACCATTGTGCTGAGAATTTGAATTGCACGTTTTGTATTTCAAAATTTCCAATTAGAATAATAAATTACAGGCAAAAATAAAAATAGAACAGACGGTCATGGACCTTTGCAAACGGTTCTAGCAGTAAAAGCGCTTGTGATGGATAGCCCAATGCCACACAGTTTTCTACATCAAATCGTGTGTGATGTAGTTAATGAAAGCAAACGGTTAACCAAGGCAGAGCGTGTGTGATAGTTACACCTTTCACACACAAGCATATACATAAAACCGTGTGGGATGTACATCCGAACGGAAACCTTTTCCCTGGATTGACTGTGTGGGATGTACATAAGAACGGAAACGTATTCCTTGGATTGACTGTGTGTGATATACATACGAACGGAAATGTTTTTTTGGGATTCATCGTGTGGGATGTACATACCTACGAAAATGATTTTCTCAGATTACCGTGTGGGATGTACATACCTACGGAAATGATTTGCTCGGATTACCGTGTGGGATGTACATACCTACAGAAATGATTGGGTTTCGATTCCTCGCCCGATTGCACACGGCCCCAGCCTGGGTCCCAGGAGGGCCTATCCCCGACGATTTTTGGGTCATGTGGGAAGGACACACTATCGCACGCACTCACTTGGCGACGGTTGCAAATGCCGTCGTGGAAAGGGGTAAAAAACGTTTGTTTAGGACCGACGCGCACCAGTGTGATAACGGCGAAGATCTTGCTGGTAAATCGCCGAACGAGCCGCCGCGATGTCACGCTCCTCATCTAACAGGTCAAGTGCATCCTGGCGTTCTTTTCATTGTCAGCCTCAACATAAGCCGCCCCTGGCGAGTCGTGACGGATGTCACTAGGGAGAAGCGCCTCTGCTCCGTAAACCATGAAGAAGGGCGTGCAACCCGTAGATCTGTTGGGGGTAGTATTGATACTCCATAGCACTAAGGGTAACTCCTCCAACCAACAACCCGGTGTCCTCTGCAAAGGAACCATAAGCCGGGGCTTGATGCCTCTCAAAATTTCTTGATTGGCTCTCTCAGCTTGACCATTGGATTGGGGGTGAGCCACTGACGACACATCAAGTCGAATATGCTCACGTTGACAAAACTCTTTCATAGCACCCTTGGACAGATTAGTGCCATTATCAGTTATAATGCTATGGGGAAAACCAAAGCGGAAAATCACCTTTTTGATGAATTGAACCGCTGTTGCCGCGTCACACTTACTGACTGGTTCTGCTTCGACCCACTTTGTGAATTTGTCAACTGCCACCAAAAGGTGGGTCTTTTTGTCGTTGGACCTTTTAAAAGTCCCAACCATATCAAGCCCCCAGACTGCAAACGACCCAGCAATAGGAATCATCCGCAATTCTTGAGCCGGTACATGAGCTCGCCGTGAAAACTTCTGACAACCATCACATTTACTGACTAGATCCTCAGCATCAGCGTGAGCCGTCAGCCAATAAAACCCATGACGGAAAGCCTTGGCTACGAGAGATTTAGAACCGGCATGATGACCACAATCTCCTTCATGAATCCCTCGTAGAATCTCACAGCCTTCTTCAGGAGAAACACAATGTTGAAACGCCCATGTGACACTGCGATGATGCAACTCTCCATTGACAATAGTCATTGACTTAGATCGCCGGGTTATCTGTCTGGCCAAAGTTTCATCCTCAGGTAACTCGCCCCGGGTCATATAAGCCAAATATGGAACTGTCCAGTCAGGAATCACATGAAGAGCCACCACCAATTGTGCTTCCAGGTCAGGAATAGCAAGATCTTCCTCTGTAGGCAATTTGACCGAAGGGTTATGCAGAATATCCAGGAAAGTGTTAGGTGGCACTGGCTTACGCTGGGACCCTAACCGGCTTAAAGCATCAGCCGCCTCATTTTTCCTGCGATCAACGTGTTCAACTTGATAACCCTTAAAGTGACCCGCAATCAACCTCTCGACGATAAGCCGCCATGAGTGGATCCTTAGAATCCCAAGTGCCAGAAACTTGCTGAGCTACCAGATCTGAGTCACCAAAACACCTCACCCGGCTTAAGTTCATCTCCTTAGCCATCCGAAGACCATGGAACAAGGCCTCATACTCAGCTGCATTGTTAGTACAAGGGAACATCAGCCGGAGAACATAAGAAAATTCATCACCTCATGGGGAATTTAATACAACTCCAGCCCCCGAGCCTTCCAACTGCCTGGACCCATCAAAGTGAATAGTCCAATATGTGTTATCTGGCTTCTCCTAGGCATCTGCAACTCTGTCCAATCATTGATGAAATCTACAAGTGCTTGAGATTTGATGGCTATATGAGGCACATACTTTAAACCATGAGGTCCAAGCTCAATGGCCCATTTGGCTACCCGACCTGTGGCTTCTCTGTTTTGAATGATATCCCCTAAAGGGGCAGAACTAACCACAGTGATAGGATGACCCAGAAAATACTGCTTAAGCTTCCGGCTAGCCATGAAAACCCCATACACTAGCTTCTGCCAATGCGGATACCTCTGCTTGGACTCAATAAGTACCTCACTGATGTAGTAAACCAGCCGTTGAACCGGATACTCCTTGCCTGGCTCCTTTCTTTCCACCACAATGGCTACACTGACAGCTCGGCTATTGGCAGCCACATACAACAAGAAAGGTTCTTTATCAATGGGAGCAGCAAGAACAGGCGGCTCAGCCCACTGTTTCATCAAATCCTCAAACGCTTGATTAGTAGCTTCACTCCAAACAAAGTGATCTGTCTTCTTCATCATCTGGTAAAGAGGGATAGCCTTCTCACCCAACCGGCTTATGAACCGGCTTAAGGCCGCAATACGACCCGCCAAACGTTGAACATCATTAATACATGCCGGCTTATCCAGAGAGGTGATAGCCTTTATCTTCTCCGGGTTAGCTTCAATACCTCGTTCAGAAACCAGAAAACCCAAAAGCTTACCAGCTGGTACACCAAAAACAGACTTGGCCGGGTTAAGCATCATCTTATAAATCTGGAGATTGTCAAAGTTCTCCTTCAAATAATCAATCAGGGTCTCCTTCTTTCTGGATTTCACCACGATGTCATCCACATAAGCATGAACATTACGCCCGATTTGATTATGGAGGCAATTTTGCACACACCGTTGGTAAGTCGCCTGGGCACTCTTGAGCCCAAAGGGCATGGACACATAGCAGAAGGTGCCAAACGGAGTAATGAAAGTTGTCTTCTCCTGGTCCTTAACTGCCATCTTGATCTGATGATAACCAGAATAAGCATCCAGAAATCTCAAACGCTCACAACCCGCCGTAGCATCAATAATTTGATCAATACGAGGGGGAGCAAAAGGATCAGCCGGACAAGCCTTATTTAAATCTGTGTAATCCACACACATACGCCAAGTGTCGTTCTTCTTAAGCACCAGCACCAGGTTAGCCAACCACTCAGGATGAAAAACTTCAACAATGAACCCAACCGCCAAGAGCCGGGCCACTTCTTCACCAATGGCCTTACACCTCTCTTCATTAAAACAACGAAGGAATTGCTTGACTGCCTTAAACTTCGGATCAATATTAAGAGTGTGCTCAGCGAGTTCCCTCAGTACACTTGGCATGTAAGAAGGTTTCCATGCAAAGATGTCCCGGCTCTCACGGATGAACTCGATGAGCGCGCCTTCCTATTTCGGATCCAGATTGGCACTAATGCTGAACTGCTTAGATGAATCACGAGGAACGAAATCAACTAGCTTAGTGTCATCCGCCGACTTAAACTTCAAGACCGGATCATGCTCCGTAGTTGGGTTCTTCAAAGATGTCATATCTGCCGGGTCAACATTGTCTTTACAGAACTTCAGCTCTTCTGTTGCACAGACAGACTCAGCATAAGCAGCGTCGCCCTCTTCACACTCCAAAGCTATCTTCCGGCTTTCATGCACTGTGATGGTCCCCTTGTGACCCGGCATTTTGAGCTGTAGAGAAACATAACAAGGCCGTGCCATGAACTTGGCATAAGCCGGCCGTCCAAACAGAGCGTGATACGGACTCTGAATCTTGACTACTTCAAAGGTTAGCGTCTCAGCCCGGGAGTCATGTTCATCTCCAAAGGCCACTTCCAAAGCAATCTTGCCTACCGGATATGCCGACTTACCAGGCACCACTCCATGGAAAACAGTATTGGATGGATTAAGATTTTTGTCAGTTAATCCCATACGACGGAAAGTATCATAATAAAGGATATTAATATTGCTGCCTCCATCCATGAGTACCTTAGTGAACTTATATCCTCCAATCTAAGGTGCCACCACCAAAGCCAATTGACCCGGATTATCAACCCGGGGCGGGTGATCCTCACGACTTCACATAATGGGCTGCTCAGACCATCACAAGTAACGGGGAACCACCGGCTCAACGGCGTTCACAGCTCTTTTACGGAGCTTCTGGTCCCACTTGCATAAACTCGTGGTGAAGACGTGGTACTGTCCACTATTCAACTGCTTCGGATTACTTTGATACCCAGATTGTTGTTGTTGATTCCCCTGACCGGACTGTTGATGATACCCACTCTGATTGCCTTGATTGTTTGGGTGACCCTGGAAACCGGAATTAGAACCGCCACCACCGTAACTTGAGCCGCCGCCGCCGCCCGGACCATGAGAGCTGGAACCTGAGCCGCCGCCCGGCCCATGATTGTTCTGGAACAGATCGGAATTTTTGAACTCCTTCATAATGTGGAAGTCCTTCCAAAGGTGACCGGATGTTCTTTCCCACGTACCATGCTTTGGGCAAGGCTGATTCAGCATGTACTCAAGATTTATACCTGACCCTCCTACCCGAGGAGGTGGCTTTCCCTTATGACGCTGACCATTGTTCTGCATGTTGGTATTGGCCACAAAATCTGAATTATTATCGGCCTTGTGCTTACCGTTGCCCCCCTGGCTCGCCGGGTTATGATTCTGGCTCTTGGCATTGCCACTCTTCTTTCCCTTTCGCATCTTTTCATCATCAGACTCGGGGTCCTTGGTACTATCAGAGTCAGCATATTTAATTAGAGCCGCCATCAGCTCCCCCATATCATTGTAGTGGCGCTTGAGCCGCCCTAGCTTCTATTTAAGGGGCAAAAAACATCATTTTTTCTCTAACATTAGGACTGCTGAGCTGGCATTGATGTTATCTGACGAGTGCAGGATAGCTTTGACCCGGCGCACCCAACGGGTTGTTGACTCGCCCTCTTCTTGGGCGCAGGCATCCAAATCCATAATCGACATGGGCTGCTTACACGTATCTTTAAAATTCTAGATAAACCGGGCTTTTAACTCGGCCCACGACCCAATGGAATTGGCGGGCAACCCTTTTAACCAAGTACGGGCCATCCCATCCAGCATCATGGTGAAGTACTTGCCACACACAGCATCGCTGACCTCCAATAGCTCCATGGCCATCTCGTAACTCTCAATCCACGCCTCAGAGGGCAAGTCGGCTGTATAGTTAGGCACCTTACGAGGTCCTTTGAAATCCTTGGGCAGACGCTCATTGCGCAGAGCCGGCACCAAACATGGTACGCCCGTGGTTCTAGAGGTCACGCCTGCCTCCACCAAAGTCGTTGGATAAGCCGGAAGATGCTGATGAGTCGCTTGCTGAGCCGCCAGCTCAGCTTCTTGACGTGCTCTGTCCTGGTCCACCAAATCCTGAGCACCATCGCGCATCGGGTCATGTCCACGAGGTTGGTTACGGCGCCTGTCACTGCTTGAAACAGCCGGTGAATCAATGTGTCCGTTATAACTCTGGCTTAAGCGAGGGGTCGAGTGAATCCTCTCACGACTGTAAGAATATGCCTCCTGCTGTACCAGAGCTTTCAGAAGAAGCTCTCTCGCCCTCCGTGTTTCAATCGCAGCTAGAGACTCGCCTTCAACTGGGAGAGTCGCCAATCGTGTCGCTGCAGCGATCATGTTATCCAACGGGTTAGAGTAATGACCCAGTGGTGTCGGCACATATCGTGGCGGGGTATTATTCAGACAAGGCGGATCTGTTGCGCGCAGCTGAACCGGCGCTCCGATCCTAGGTATGGTCACCACCCGATTTATCTCTGGCGGGTTACTGGTCCCCGCTCCAGGCGTTGGGAAAAGGTTCCGCGGATCGTAAATCAGGGGTAGACAACTCCGGTGCTTCCTCCTTAGAATCTCGTTTGAAGCGTTCTGATCAACTGTGAGCCAGTAAGCATCCGCTTGAACTCGCTGTGCCTGAGCATCCAAAACAGCTTGCTCCACAGTCATCCTAGCGTTCTCAGCTGCCAGATCCTCCTTGTCTTGCACCATCTCGTCATGCAGCTTAGCAACCTCCGCGTTATGCCGATCTTGATTCACCGGGTTAACATTTGCTGCTAACAATGTTGTCAGACTATCCAGCAAGTCGGTCAAGACCTGAGCCGGCGGGCGCACAGGGCCTCCTGCCCCAGCTGTCGTCGCCGTTGCTGACCCGGAAATCATCGCCGCTGTAGTCGTAGAATTTTGCGCTAGCTATGTACCGGCCATGAAAATTGCAACCCTATTCGGTGGCTCATAGGGGTCCAAAATACTGTCGCCATCAGGATAACCCCCAAGCCGGCCATCTTGCAGCTGATACATTGAATTAGTCTCGCCTGTGGACGATTCACCATCAGAATAGATGGTCGTCTCACCGCCAGACACGGATCCTTCCTCCAATTCCACCCCATGGATGAATCCAACAAAGGCGCGCTTCACGGCGGGTTGATCCTGGGCGAGTCGTGCACGCTGAGCCGTCTCGATGATGTCGATGCAGATGTCCGGCTCAGGGCCAGGTTCGCCGATCTTGCCGATGAAGACGTGGATTCCGCAGAAGGGGACCTAGTACCCGTACTCGATTGAGCCGGCCTCGGGGGCCCAGCCTGCATCGTCGATGTAGAGCTTGCCGTGACGACTCTTGGTCATCCGGCCCATAGCATATCCCTTGATCCCTTCGAAGTTGCCCTATAAGAACTCGAAACCACTGTGCGCTCGCCCCACAGTGGGCGCCAACTATCGTGGAATTGTCACGGCAGATGTCCTAGTGCGAGGACTTAGTCGTGGAGCCATCGCAACGACGTTAGCTTAAAGGGGCTAAATGGGACAAAGGACACAAGGAGTTTATACTGGTTCGGCCCCTTGAAGTGAAGGTAAAGGCCTAATCCAGTTTGAGGTGGAATTGCTGATGTTTTGATTACCAGGGAGCAAATACGCTTGACCTAGCTTTCGATCTATTCTCTCTTGCCCTAAACCGCTGTCGGGTCATCCCTTTATATACACAGGTTGACGCCCTGCGGCTTACAGAGTCCCGGCCGGCTCATAAACATGTCTGGCTCGGTGACTAATTATACCTGCCTTACAATACAAGCTATATATATGGCGGTTTATTCTTATGGGATTTAAGCCGCCTTTGGGCTTTGGGCCTTTTAACAAGTCTCTTTCATGAACCGCCATCTTCAACATCTTCATGGGCTTAGTCTTGATGAACCGCCATTGAGATGACCCGACCCCTCTTGGGCGGGTCATACCCAATAGTCAAATCCCCAATAGTAATTGATGACAACATATAGATCAAAGCTTCGACAAATCATAATAAGAATGAAACATATCGTCGCTTTGAGAAGTATGTGATAAGCATGAGCTCCCCCTAAATTTGTGCATTATTTATGATTTGCTTTTGAATGCAAATGCACAATCGATTAGGGTCATGGGTTACTCTTCCATGTCACATACATCTTGATGGAGCGCTCAAAATGATACAATATAAATAGCATTAACTCATCACCAAGGCAAACATAATTGATCATACACAAGTAATAAGATATCATCACTCAAGCACATGCATTAAAGCATAATATGATCAATCACATGATCATAAGAGTATCTCACACACAAGCACAAATATTGTAGCAAATAACAAGTAGCAAGAGAGGCAAATAAAAGCAAAACACACACACACACACACACTCTCTCTCTCTCTCTCTCTCTCTCTCTCTCTCTCTCTCTCTCAGCCTATGATCTATACACTTTCTCCCCCTTTGGCAACAAGTTACCAAAAAGCTTGAAAATGCATGGTGCTATGCGGCACTCTAAGCACGATCTCCGGGAGTTCCGGGGTGCGAAGATGGCATGGAGAGGACAACATCTGCAAAAGCTTCTGATGATGTCTGAGGAGCTGGAGGAGTTGCAACTGGAGGGGCAACTGGGGCAGTGGCTGCAGGTGCTGATGTTGTAGCTCTTGTGTCACTGACTGGCACAACTGCAGACCTATGTGCTCTAGGCACTCTCTAATATGCCTCTGTGGTAGTTCTTCCTCTCCTGTCCTCTGCTTCTTCTTGAAGTTGCTCAACTGTGGTCTGAATCTCTGTGACCTTCAAGTCTAGATCATAAAATTTTGTTTCAATGATCCTCTCAAGACTTTCTTGATTTTGAGTCAGGGTGGCTAGTCCTTTCTCAATCCTCATTGTGGCCTCAAGCAGATAGCTAAGCTGATCCTGCTTGGTCTTGAGATTTGCAGCTAAGGCATCTGGAATCTTGGAAGTCTTTGCTGCGTTTGCCTTCTCTCTCTTCTCCTGAGCCTCTACAGATGTAGGATGTGAAGCATCCATGACAACTGTATTGTACTCAAAGTCTGGCCTTAGGGGAAGGTGCTCTCTGTCTAGCAGATATGTGCCTGTGCCCACCTTGGAGTTGATGAGCATTTGGATGTGTGGGGCATATCCACATGACCTCTTTTGATCTGCTGCAGTCCTCTTAATCGTTTCAACAATCAAGGTCATCACCTTGAACTTCTCTGGCACATCAAACATATGTAGCAAGTTGATTGAGTGCCCTCTGATCATCCTGTCGTCTCCTGATTTGGGCAACAAAGTATGCCTCAATATGGTGTTGATGGTTGGCAGCCCTGACAACAAATAGTAAATGGAGCCAAATTTGTGTGTCTCCAAGACATCATCAGGTATCTACTTGTACATATGTGCCATGGAGTTGTGGCCTTTCCTGGGCTTAGCATATACATCTGTATCATCTTCAGCCTCTGTAGGAGCATTAATCAGCTCGGCCCACTCAGCAATGGAGGATTGGTACCTAGTACCCTCAGCCATCCAGACTATCTTGCCATCTGGGTAGAAATGGGCAGTGGAATAGAATTGCATCACCATCTCATCATTCCATTTGGTCAATATTTGACCCACAAATGTGTCCACTCCATTCATTCTGAAGCTCTCATGAACTCCAGAAAAGTAGTCTTCATTGTCATCAATGAATGCCCAGTCGACCCACCTCATATCACTCACAATGGGCTTCTTATCCAAGAGGACTGTCTCATAGAAGTCCTGCCGCTCCTTGGTGTGAAACCTGTAATCCACAGCAGTTCTTCTTCTTGTTGCATATGGGTCTATCTGCCTCCATAGTCTGAGACCTGCGTATTTCCTCAATTTCATGTTTTCAGCAATAGGATGATTGTCATCATGATCTGGTATCTTAGGCTTGAGCTTCCTGAGCGCTTGGGGCTCTTCCTCTTCTTGAACCTCAAGCATTGGGGCCTTGTTCTTCTCTGCAACTGAGGTATTCCTTGTGGATCTCTTGGGTGGTGTTGGCTTTGGAGCTTGAGCTGATGACTTGGGAGCGGTCTTGGACTTGGATGGTGCAGCCCCAGACTTAATAGCATCACATAAGTTTCCGAGACTTGGGAGCTGGTGCAGCATCTTCTTCCTCTTCCTCGTCTTCATCTGGATCTTTCATCATTGAGGATCTCCCAATCACTCTGGCCATGGTCTTCTTGACCCTTTCTTTCCTTTTCTTGTCTCCAGCAGCCTCTTCTTCTCTTGGTTCAAGAGTGAACTCCATGGTTTCCTGAGTTGAGGCTCTGGCTTTAGACATGGGCTTCCTCTGAGCAGGAGCCTTCTTCTTCATTCCTGGCTTGATGCCAGCAGCAGCTACTTGCTCCTTCTTGATCACCTTCTTCTTGGAAGTGACCTCGTCATTAACCACAAAATCTTCATCTTCAGATTCCAAGTTCCTTTTCCTCCTCTGCCTAGTTGCAGCCTTAGGCAGGTTGCTTGGGGTGCTTCTGCTACCCTCATCATAACTGCTGTTGGAGGGACTAGTGCCCTCACTGAGATTCTGGTGCTCCTCTGACCTGTTATGGCTGTCACTCTGGTCTGACATGGCTGAAACTGACCCTGTGAACAGATAGAGTAGATGAGCATCATAAAGTACAACTGTTTTGGCAAAAGGAATGACACAAAAACTTAATTTTAGATTTCTACAGAAAGCATTTCGGAGCTACCAATATGACAAACTCGGTGACACCGAAGCAAATTTAGAGTCTAAACATGTGAAATCGGTCAGACCGAGACACAGTTCGGTTACTCCGAGATGCTAGGGTTTCACTGAGAAAGTGAACTCGGTCACACCGATTTGTACACTTCGGACAGACCGAGTAGTACATGTGCAATGGCCTAGGCCAAATCGGTGAGACCGAATTCTTCAAATCGGTCGGTCCGAGATGAGTTTGATGGAAACCTAAACCTAAGTTTTTGGATCAAAACTAATCTAGAGGAAGTTTTTGGCTGGATAGAAGTATTTCAATCGTGGCAAGAATATGGCATTGTCCTTAGTGCGAGAATCGGAGTTAAAGATTACACAAGGGGTCGAGTTCATATCCTAACTTGGTGATGAACTCGCTATGGCGGCAACGGCGGCGAAGATTCCGTTGACGGCGACGGAGACCAGCGGCAGGAGGTCGCTGGCGATGACAGTGACGATCCGGAGACCAAGTGGGCGGCAGAGCAGGGAGGCGCGGACGAAGTGTTTGGAGAAATTTCCAAATTTCAACCCGTGGATATATATACCCAGTCACTATCGGTGTGACCGAGTGGAATGACTCAGTGGCACCGAGATGCAGAATCACAAGCGCTTGCCGCAACTTGGTGAGACTGAACAGTTCTAATTGGTTGCACGGAGGTGAAAACCTAGATCAACCCAATGAATTCTGTGAGATCGAAGGGAATGAATCGGTCAGATCGAGATGTCATTGAGAGGTTTTGGAAGTTAAGCCCTTGACGGATCGGTGGCTCCGAGTGCTCCTCACCCAGAGGGTCCGAATTTGACTTGATCAAACTTTGTGATTCAGCATGAATAGAGTTTGAGAGGAGAAAATCATAGATAGCTAGAGGGAGTTCTTAGGCATTCTTGTCCATCCATTTGGCAAAAAAGAAAATCCAAACAAACAAAGCACCAAATGGATGTTCTCGAATGATAAAAATATGCAACCAACATGCTCACACAATAAGATAGCAAATGAAATATGTGACAAAGCATGCACAAACACTCTAGCATCTATCAAGCAATTGGCGATGACTAGGTCATCTATATATGAGTATATTGACTGAGGAGTCAAATGAGAACATTTGATCGTAGGTCATACTCATCGTTTGAGCACAAGTGGGGTTACCACTTTTACATAAAGCATTGTTGTGTTCACACCATTAGAGTTGCTTTAGCTCAATTCTTATAGCAAAGCTCCCCCTAGATGTGATATCCCCCCTAGGAGGGATGAACTAACCTTGGGTTTTGTCGATGGTGACTTCGTGTAGGTGTTGAAGATGTAGATGCTCAATCTTGATGTAGATCATTTGGAGCAATCCATTGGAGTGCATTGCACTTTCAATACCTACATGGGTTAGTCCCACAAGGAACACACAAGGATATATATAGACATAGAGTGAAATTCACACATGATGTTGTCCATGAAAGCATTAGGTTCTTGTCCCTTGTCTTACCAACAAGAGGGTTTGTGACTCCTTGAACTAGTGTAAGATGTGGAAGTTGATTGCACTTGTCCTTGCCAAAATAAATATGAGTGAATTATGTTGGCGGACTCACCCTCAAGAACTCTCTAGTTCTTCTTCTTTGGGATCCACATCATCTTGATGGGAATCCTTGGAGTTGTAGTCGTACTTGATGAAGTAGAACTTGATGTAGTCTAGGGGAACCACTTGACCAAGGCCTTAGGAGCTTCTTCAAATGCATCAATCTCCTCTTGAAGCTTGTCCTTGCCTTTTAACTTGTGGTCTTGTGGTGGAAGATCATCTTGAGCTTGTGTTCCCTTGAAAGAAGTGGGATCATACTTCTCTTGTTGAGGAACAAATAAAGATGTCGTCGTGAAGCCGGTGATCTATGCGGCAATGCAGCCCCTTTACTGGTTGACGAGGAGTGACTATCGACGTAGAGAGCAAACACAACGAGGAGCGCACGATTTTTCCCAGGTTCGGGCCGCCCGGAGGCGTAAACCCTACTCCTGCCTTTGGGTGTATTGGTGGTGTGTGCACAACTACACGGAGCGCTCTCCCCCGGCAAGAGGTGGGAAGAGAGCAGCTACATGATTACCTATGCTTGAGGTTTGCAAAGGTTCGAACCCCTTCTAATGTTGCCCTGGCCCTCCTTTTATAGTTCAAGGGGTTACCGCCGTGGCAAAAAGGTCATTACATGGGTGATTAGACTGATACAGAGCTATCATACCTAACTCTGGCAGTTAGGACAAAACGCATTAAACGCGCTTCTAGGTGTCACGTGGAGGTTGAAGCCCGACAAGGTTTCAGCGCCGCTTATCCAACTACCTCCTATTAGCATGACATACACTCAGGACGGGTGTCAATAAAGGTGATTTACCCTCCCAGTAAGTTGACACGCACGTGTTACGTCCACCTAGACACCTGCGGCCCCAACACCTCATTATCAACGACCAGCTGGTCAGAGAGGCGCAGCGCCGATGTTGGCGGGGAGCCCATGCCCATGGGGCTTGTCGGGGCTTGGCTTGCTGGCTCTTTCCTGCCGGTGTTGGTTGCTTTCGCAGTGATATCTGTAGCTTGTTCCTAGGCCTGGTCTTCTTAATGCTCTCCTTGATATCACGAAGAGCGGCTTCTCTGGTTTAGTGGTATATGAGGCTTGGTACTTGACATCAGAATTCACAACGTGCCTGTGCATAAGTCAGGGCGGCAAACACTCATGTTTGTTGCACCGACATGGTATAGGGGAAAAGAAGTAGCAAAGCAACCGTGAGTACTCATCCAAAGTACTCGCAAGACTTACATCAGAACTATGCTAAGTATGCATCGGTATCAATGGAATGGGGCTATATCTTTGGCTGAACTACATAAATGCCAGAAGAGAAGGGAAAGCCTAGCCTATTGAAGACTAGCATCTTGAAGCATCTTCCAGCATTAGAAGAGTGCAGATTAGCATAATATAAAGTAGCAAGTATGTTGTAACAACGTCCAGAGATCCTTTCTCGACTCCCAGCGAAAAAGCAATCTCGGAGCCACATATCCATTTCATGCCTCAGCATCCAGTTCTAGTTGTATAGATCGGGATACAACTCCGAGTGTCTGTTACCCTAGACACCGCTATTTGAATAGATTAACTTCCCTCCAGGGGTGCACAAACTTACCCAACATGCTCGATTAAATCCGGCCAAACACACTTTCCTAAGTCATGCCCGACATTGGCTGATCGGCACGTCGTAGTCCTACCTAGGCTCAATAGAGAGGCCAGCACGCCGATCTACATCCTAAGCGCGCACGGGTCTTGGGCCCATCGCCCTTTGCACTCCTGCACGTTGCATGGACGACCGGGATCAGTCTTGTCTACCTCTTTATACAAAGCAGGTGCTTACGCGGACCACCCAGGCGCGTGCCTCTCGATCGTTGACGTCAAAAGAGCTTTCGGAGAAACGTACGATGAGAGTGACACACTAATTCCCGCGTGGTGGTCAGTGCGAAAAGGCCAGAAGCCTATTTGATCACATACCCAAACCGTTAGTATCTTAGGAGCGCGCGGAGATGATAAATGATCCACGATCTGCGGTCCCATCGCCCCGCCTCACAGACTTACGACAAGGGCTAAGAATGCCTGACCGTGCCGCGTAATTAACTTGCGGGTATCCTCCAGATCAACCCGACTCCACATCACTCGTGGTACCCTCACGGTCAACCTGACTTCACATTTCTCTCGCGGGTACCCCTTGGGGCCGACCCGACTTCATCATGGATTGGGGTAAAGTCAAAGTAACTCTGTGTCCATAACATCAAGGGGGAATCCGAGGACTCACCCTCGATGGATTCCACTTGATGTAACTGTCAAGGTGAACCTGGAGGAATCACCCTCGAGGGTTCACACTTGAGGTGTTGCATGTCAAAGTCGTTATCGGGAGTGGTGAAGGAGGAATCACCCTCCGTAGACCACGATCGATTAACTACACTACAGAGATCTCATCAGAAGTAATATACGAGGTATCACCCTCGGCACTCGATGGTAGCTCTGCAGAGTCGTACAACTAGGGTGTGTGAGGTGATGTGTCAGGCTCTAGACGTCGATCATGTTGATCGAGTCATCTATCGGATTAAGGGCTCCGCAGACCCAAGAAAGGTTCGAACTCTGGGGCGTGTGCGAACAACTCAACCTATCCAGCCAACCGGCTCGTCGCTCCACAGCCTAGCTCGATGAACAAGGAAGAAGATGGACACAGTAGTTTACCCAGGTTCAGGCCACCTTGCGGTGTAAGACCCTACCCCTGCTTTGTGGTGGATTGGCCTCACGAGAGGCTGAGGATGAACTAGTACAAGGGATGAACAACCTCGCGAGGTCTGCTCTGCTGAGGAGGTCTGCTCTGGTGAGGGAATGAGTCGACCACTTTCCACGGTGGTGGCTAACCTATATTTATAGTGGCCTCGGTCCTCTTCCCCCAAAACGTAGGCGGGAAGGGATTCCACAGTGGCCAATTTGAAAGGGGACAAGTGGTACATCTTATCCTGACGAAAGGTGGTCTTCGCCTGCAAAGCTTCTGGTCATGACGCCGCGGTGGGCTCGGCGATGAAATCCGTTCTGCCGTCCTGGCGGTCTTGGTCTTGTTATACAGGAATGGAAACCTTTGCCAGATTCCTCGGGAACCCACGCCTGCACTTGCCTCCTTAGCACCAAAGAGGAAACTGCCTCTTCTACGCCCGTTGGCGCCCGCCTGGCCTCGGTTGTTGTTGGGGATATGACTATTGGGTGTGACCCGCCCAGGAGGGGCCGGGTTATCCCAATGGCGGTTCATCAAGACGAAGCCCATGAAGATGTTGAAGATGGCAGTTCATAAGGCAGACTTATTGAGGGCCCAAAGCCCAAAGGCGGCTTAAAGCCCATAAGTGTAAATCGCCATATATGTATGATTTGTATTGTAAGGCAAGTGTAATTAGTCACCAGGCCGGACACGTTATTTATGAGCCGGCCGGGACTCTGTAAGCCACCGGGCGTCAACCTGTGTATATAAAGGGATGCCCAGGCGGCGACTTAGGGCAAGAAAGAACAAATCGAAAGCTAGGTCAAGCGTAATCGCTCCCTGGTAATCGAAACATCAGCAATACCACCTCAACTGGATTAGGCCTTTACCTTCACTACAGGGGCTGAACCAGTATAAACTTCCCATGTCCTTTGTCCCGTTTAACCCCTTTAAGCTAACCTCATCGCGATGGCTCCACGACTAAGTCCCTACACTAGGACATCTGCCGTGACAATTCCACAACAGTTGGCCCCCACCGCGGGCCAGCGCACGGTGGTTTCGAGTTCTTACAGGGCGGCTTTGAAGGGATCAAGGGATATGTTGTGGGTCGGATGACCAAGAGTCGTCGCGGCAAGCTCTACATCGACGACGTAGGCTGGGGTTCCGAGGCCGGCTCAATCGAGTATGGGTACCGGGTCCCCTTCGGCGGAATTCACGTCTTCATCGGCAAGATCGGTGAACCGGGCCCTGAGCCGGACATCTGCGCCGACATCATCGATACGGCTCAGCATGCACGACCCGCCCGAGTTCAGCCCGCCGTGAAACGTGCCTTCGTAGGTTTCATCCATGGGGCGGAATCTGAGGACAGATCTGTGTTTGGTGGTGAGATGGTTGTCTACTCTGATGGCGAGTCGTCCACTGGAGAAACTGAGTCGTTGTATCAACTGCAAGACGGCCGGCTTGGGGGTTATTCCGATGGCAACAGTATTCCGTACCCCTATGAGCCGCCGAGTAGGGTCGCAATCTTCATGGCCGGTACACAACCAGTACAGAATTCTTTGACTGCGGCAACAATAATTTCTGGGTCAGCGACGGCGACGGCTGCCGGGGCAGGAGGCCCTGTGCGCCCGCCGGCTCAGGTTTTGACCGACTTACTGGACAATTTGACAGCATTGTTAACAGCAGATGTTAACCCGGCAGATCAAGTTTAGCATAATGCGGAAGTCGCAAAGCTGAGAGATGAGATAGCTCAAGCCAAGGAAGATCTGGCGGCTGAGAACGCGAGGATGACTGCGGAGCGAGCCGCTCTGGATGCTTGGGCACAACGGATCCAGGCTGATTCCTTCCGGCTCTCGATGGATCAGAACGCGTCAAACGAAGTCATGAGGAGGAGATATCGGAGTCATCTACCCCCGGTTTACGAGGCGAGGAATCTCTTCAACACACCTGGTGCAGGGACCATTGACCAGCCAGAGATAAACCGGGTGGTAACCACGCCTAGGGCTGGAGCGCCAGCTCAGCCATGCACAACCGATCCGCCTCGTTTGAATAATACCCCGCCACAGTATGTGCCGACGCCATCGGGTCATTATTCTAACCCTTTGGATAATATGATCGCTGCGGCGACACGATTGGCGACTCTCCCAGTTGAAGGTGAGTCTTCGGCTACGATTGAAACATGGAAGGCTAGAGAGCTTCTTCAGACAGCGCTGGTACAGCAGGAGGCTTATTCTTACAGTCGTGAAAGGATTCATTCAACCCCTCGCCCGAGCCGGAGTTATAGCAGACACATTGACTCGCCAGCCGTTTCAAGAAGTGACAGGCGTCGTAACCAACCTCGTCGTTATGACCCGGCGCGTGATGGTGCTCAGGATTTGGTGGATCAGGTCAGAGCATGTCGGAAGGCTGAGCTGGCGGCTCAGCGAGCGACTCATCAGCACTCTCCGGTTTATCCGGCCACTTCAGTGGAGACAGGTGTGATTTCTAGGACTTTGGGTGTGCCATGTTTAGTGTCGGCTCTGCGTAATGAACATTTGCCCAAGGATTCAAGGGCCCTCGTAAGGTCCCCAACTACACAGCTGACTTACCCCCTGAGGCATGGGTTGAGAGTTATGAGATGGCCATCGAGCTGCTCGATGTTAGAGACGTTGCGTGTGCTAAGTATTTTACCATGATGTTGGATGGGACAGCTCGTACTTGGCTGAAAGGGCTACCTGCCAACTCTACTAACTCCGGTTTCCAGGGTCACCCAAGCAATCAAGGCAATCAGGGTGGTTATCATCAATAGTCCGGTCAAGGGAATCGGCAACAGCAATCTGGGTATCAAAGTAATCCAAAGCAGTTGAATAGTGGGTAGTACCATGTCTTCACCACGAGTTTGTGCAAGCGAGACCAGAAGCTCCGTAAAAGAGTTGTGAACGTCGTTGAGCCGGTGGTTCCCCGTTACTTGCGATGGTCTGAGCAGCCCATTGTGTGGAGTCGTGAGCATTCCTGTTAAAGCAGGGCCTCTGTTGTTTCATTTCTGATAATAATGAGTCTTTATTGGTACTTCATATGGTCACATGGGGGCTTCCTGCTCATTGAGCATAGCTGTCATTACCCATTCATCCGGCTTATACGCCATGATTATAAAATACTTGGGGGCTTGCTACCCAGGTTAAAGGGACCAAAGAGATTTTGTTGCAAAGCACGACTCAAACATAGGTACCCTGTTTTAATATCATTTGGGGGCGACCTGCCTAAAGGGCAGAGCCTTGATTACCCTCTTGATCCGGCTTATATGCCTGTAAGAAAATATTACTTGGGGGCTCTTTGTTCAACGGACAAGAGTTATTATGACCCTCGTAATAGGCTATAAAAGCCAGGCTTGGAAGCCAGGTGTATTCACCTAAAAACCCGGGTTATCCTGCCTTTTTAAGTCTGCCACTCCGCCCAGATTGACTGGAATGACCCGCAGTACTTTTGACAAGTCAATCTTACACAGACCCTGAACTTGTCAAAGTTAAAACGACGATTGGTTATGTGAGGTCCGGCTTATAAGGTATGCATGAAGGTTTAACTCAGTGGTTGTGCGGTCCTTGAAAGCACTTGAGATTTAGGCTTGGCGGCCTATAAAAGCCTTGTTTTTTCTGATTTGTCTTTTTCCTTTGAAATTCTTTGCTTTCATCTTTATATCATATTGACATATGGTTTAAAACGTTTCAGGCCATGTAGCCTCTATCTCTATGACTCATATTTGAGCATATCCGGGGTATTAATAACCCGGCCTGGCCTGGACTATAAGTCGCCACTATATGATGATATTATGTACTTGGAAGCATTGTGCTCTGAGTTTCTGGATATTACCCAAATCTGTATACAGCATGGTAAGCTGGTTGTACATGATAATTAAACATGGCATTATGTATTCAATCTTCTGGATTGTCACCTTTACCGCACTTGTATGATAAACCGGCAGTATGATTAAATATCAAAGGTATGATATTTTCATTATATATGGTTATGCTTAAACCGGCACTGGTTATGAACTGTTTTAGTCACCAGTTGTTTTATATAGGGTATTATGACCCGTCCTGCGGTAAACTGCCAGGGCACTTGTAATCTGTTTGTATGCAGGGTAATGCTAAATCTCATCTTCATAAATCGGTGTTATCATAAACATAAAGTGGTAGCTTTTCAAATGGCGGATCAAGCAATGTTGTGCAAAACAAAACGTGCATGATGGCACGGCAGATCAAAGTTTCGCTAGTCTATTACATGACTCAGCAAGCCAAAATATCAAGTGTTTTCAGAGGACCAAATATATGAACCGCCCAGCGGGTCAATCTTCTTGGCCTTGACGATTTGAAGCTTCTGGATCATCCTTCTCCGGTTCTTCGTCCTCCTCCGCCGTCTGGAAATTTGGTGATGACCAATCGATGCCACACAAGGCTTGGAATTCAGCTTCATCATCTATAAGTTCAGACGGATCAACTTCAGGGGCAAAAGTATGCTTACGGATTGGGGTATCATATCCATCACTTTATAAGCCGGAGTAGGCATCTTCTGATTCTCCATATCATAAGCCGGTTGGTATCTTGAAAGATCTGTTTCACTTGCAATCAGGCTGGCCAGGGAACGTATCTCCTTCACGCAGACAGCAAAGTCTTTTTTATCAAAGGGGGTGCCATCTTCTTTTAAGCTTGGATACCCAGTGGCTAGTTCGGCCGGGTCTAGCTCTGCTTGCCATGCCTTGGCCCGGCTTAAAGCCGTAACGGCACCGGCTCTTGCAGAGGACCACTTCATTTCATCAATTCTCGCAGGTGGAATAGAGAGTTTTTTCAAGACATCACTCAAAAGAGTGGGTGCTTGATTAGTTGGAGAAATCATTGCCAGTGCGCGCTGAGTTCCAGTATATAGTTGTTCAACAAGTGTGTATACAGCCTTGAGCTTCACAAGCATTTCTTGGCTAAGATTGCTGCTCCTAGGACCTGAAGTAAGAATTATGGATTGGTTAGAGATGGTTTATACCATCAAAGAAGTAAGTCAATTTTGATGCTGGCACGACTACTCACCAAAGATAGCAGAAACCATCTGGGATACACGGTGTTTAAAACCGCCAAGGTAAATTGGAATATTGAGTCGGCTTTCCGAGTCTCAGATTCTTGATTCTCGAATCGGGTCTTTGCATCAACCAATTGCGATTGTAGTTGAGTAGTGGCGTCCTGTACAAACACAGATTTGTAAACACATTCATATCCGGGTTACAGGAATATAAGTCCCAAGCCTTTTGCAAGCAACAACACTTGGCACTTGGGGGCTAATGCCTGCCGAAAAATTCTTCATACAACGGCTTATAGGAATAAGTCCGAAGCACTTTGCAAGCAAGAGTACTTGGCACTTGGGGGCTAATGCATATTGCTTGCGTCTCCTTACTACTTTGTGATGACCCGGTTATGCTGTAAACAATCACGGTCGGTTCATGGGGGCTTCACAAGTAAGTTTTCCTTTATAAATAGTGGTGAACAGGATCGGCTCATTCATGCTGATTAAACCGGCCCTTGGGGGCTACGGATGCAATGTTAATTGTTCAAAATCCGGCTTAACCCTGATGGTGAAAACCGGCCTTGGAAGGATACTACCAAAGATGCTTTTTCATGGTTATTCTAAGTCTACAGCATATTCGGTCTTATCATACACAGTAGACTTTGGGGGCTGACAGGATATGCATAATGTATTAAAGGAGGAATGTATACCTCATAATTTTGGTGCATCTGCTTCACCATATCAATTTCAAGGTCACGGCTGGTGTGCACTTGGTTGAGGTAGCCGGAGAGTATTTCATCAATACTCAATTGAGAATAATTGGCGATATCAAATCTCACTTTCCACTTTTCAATGAATTCCTGTTTGGCGGAATGCTTGGCCAGGACAGTAGGATTTCCCAATTGTGTAAAGTCGGTCCCAGTGATCACAACATCATCGGTATGTGTTCCCGACGGTTTAATTGGGCTTGTTGATTCAGTACTCAAAGGATTGAGGTTTGTCTGGTCGCTGGAGAGGTCAGGAATTTCTGGCGGTACATCATGGACAGGCTCGTCAGGTTGTAGCACGGAGGTGTCAGATGCTGGAATTTGCTGTTCTGGCTCATGGACTTTGGGATCTTCAGCTGGCTTGATCACCTTTGCCTTCTGACTAGGCTTTGCTTTTCCACTGCATGGGTTATGAGAGGTCAGTATAAGTATAAGGACATAAGGATATAGGGAAAAATAAGAAATTGTTATTACCCAGGAGCAGTTTTGAAAGCCGGCAACTGGGTCTGTGATGAGTCGCCAGAAGAAGAGCGAGAAGCCTCCTAGTAGTTCAAATCGGAAGAATTAAGTGGCTGGCGAATGAGTCCCGCCAGTGGGTAAAAAGAGTAAGTTTGGAAGGACCTCGTTTCGACGTTTCCGCGGAACTGGAGTATTCAGTAAGCCGGAAGACTTCACCTCCAGTGGTCCGAGTTTGTCGCCGGTTCTCGTGCTGCTGTTGCTTCAAAAGAAAGTGAGGATCCAAATGAGCTAAGGGGTGTGAAAAGCTTACTTTCCGGGTTACCCGTCGAATTTTTTGTCTTGGCAAAGGCACTGAGCCAGAGGAAATAATAGTTACCTTTTCTTCAACCACTTGACTGGCCCCCATATCATCCTGATAATAATCAGTGTCAATAAGATGGTTGAAAAAGGAGCCAAGGGAATCAAGGCTACCTCTGACTCAGAACTGTCGTGCAGCTCAAACATCTCGGAAGTGCTCGATTTCTTCTTATTCTTTTTGGCGGCTCTCTTGACGGCTTTCACTTTGCCCCTTGCCTTTTTGGCCGCTTCATGGTCATATTCCTTCTTCCAAAAATTGGAGTCAGCCTGTAAAGGTCATTAAAGTTGAGTTAAAAGAGCATTTGAATAATAAGGAAAAGTAAGTAATTTAGAGACTCACATCTGGTGGCGGGTTAAGTTTGCAGAAAGGGTTCAGACCCACTTTGCTGCAGTCTTCCAGGCTTACATTCAAAAGGGTCTTTGTCATTTCATTGGTTGCATCATCAGTTAAACACACGGAGCTGTGGCACAGTGGATCTTTTACACCACCCATGTAAGTGCACATTAAGCCGAGTCGGCGACTCAAGGGTATGATTCGCCAAGAAACCCAGCATCGAACCAAGTCAATACCAGTTAATCCATTTCCCAGCAGGGCCTTGACCTTTGCAATAGTGGGGGCAAGCTTTGCACGTTCAGCATTGGTAAGCTTTTTGGGAAGATGATGCTTTGGGTCAAGACGCTGGACACGATAACCCGGCAGTGGATTCTCGTCAGCCGGAGAGGTACCTTTGCAGTAAAACCATGTCTGGTTCCAATCTTTGGGGTGACTCGGCAAGCGAGCATAGGGGAAGATGGCATCCCTTCTTCGTTGAATTGAGATCCCGCCAAGTTCTAAGCTGGATCTGTTAGTAAACTCATTTTGGCGGTTCAGATAAAAATATTACCTAGAGAGATCAACACTGGGTTCCTCTTGAAGGTATACTTCACAGAAGACTTGGAAATTATAGATATTTGACACGGAATTGGGTCTGATGTCTTGAGGATGCAATTGAAAGAAGTACAGAATGTCTCGGAAAAATTTAGATCCGGGTGGTGAGAAGCCCCGGTTCATATGATCAGTAAAAACAATGATCTCACCATCCTGTGGCTGAGGTTTTTCCTCATATTGCTTGGGAGCACGCCAATGCAGAATATCTTTTGCTGGTAAGAAGCCGATTTTAACAAAGTCCTTGAGTGTGTTTTCAGTGACGATAAGAGGAACCCAATTACATGAAGTGACTGTCTTCGGCGGCATTGTGAAGGAAGAAGCCTAAAAGAAAGAAATTTTGCCAGTTTAAGTTGATTCATTAAGCCGGAACTAAATGCTACAGTATCTATTCAGACTGGCAGCTTAAACGGGGCCTAATGACATATGACTAAATTATAACTGGTGATGTAAGCCGCCATGATAGCAATGGTATTCAAGATCTATCAAGAGTGAATTCTGCTAGGTGTTGAGGCAAACAGGTTTTACAGATTGGTGCTAGGATTTCGGATCTGCGACACTTTAGATAATGGAAAATATTTTTGACCTAAATTACGGTGCTCGAGCAGTTCATATGTTCACATTGGTTTTTCTTACGCGAAGGAGATGGTCTAATAGCAAAGACAAGTATCACGATTACCGCCGTGCAGGGGGAGTGCTAGGTTTGAATCAAAACTACAAGCTACAGCGAAGAATAGGGATGAACTCCGATGAACTTGTAGGAAACCCTAATGAGATCTAGAGGAAAGGGAAGGAGGAAAACTTACCTGAGCTGTTAAGCAGCGGAGGCGCGGGACCAAGCTCTGGACAGATCAGGTTGATGCAGCGGCCGTTATCGATGCAGCAGCTGAGGTCGAGGACGGCGGCGGAGCTCGGGCGCTGGAGTGATACGAGGAAGAAGAAAGAGATGAAGAGGCAGAGGGGAAAAAAGAAAGGGACCCTGGCCCTAATTATAAGGTTGGAAGGATAAGTGGCATGCGCGGGAATCGAGGAAACCAAAAAATGGATAAGTGACGATGGAAATGCCTCGATTTTAGGGATGGTTATTAAAGATAAGGATCTGTTACGATATGTTGGGTATTGTGCAAAATTAATGACAGATGACGTCATGGCGGGTCTGTATTTCTAGGAGATGACGTCATGGCGGGTTACAATATCTCGTGAGAACAAACAAAGAAGGATTTTTCTAAGTGTTGAAGATTGACATGAACAAGTTCAAATCAACCTGGGGCCTAATGTTGGGGATATGACTATTGGGTGTGACCCACCAAGGAGGAGCCGGGTTATCCCAATGGCGGTTCATCAAGACGAAGCCCATGAAGATGTTGAAGATGGCGGTTCATGAAAGAGACTTGTTAAAAGGCCCAAAGCCCAAAGGCGGCTTAAAGCCCATAAGTGTAAACCGCAATATATGTATGATTTGTATTGTAAGGCAAGTGTAATTAGTCACCAGGCCGGACACGTTATTTATGAGCCGGCCGGGACTCTGTAAGCCACCGGGCGTCAACCTGTGTATATAAAGGGATGACCCGGCGGCGACTTAGGGCAAGAGAGAACAAATTGAAAGCTAGGTCAAGCGTAATTGCTCCCTGGTAATCGAAACATCAGCAATACCACCTCAACTGGATTAGGCCTTTACCTTCACTCCAAGGGGCCGAACTAGTATAAACTTCCCGTGTGCTTTGTCCCGTTTAACCCCTTTAAGCTAACCTCGTCGCGATGGCTCCACGACTAAGTCCTCACACTAGGACATCTGCCGTGACAATTCCATGACAGTTGTCATGGCTTGCACCATCACAACCTCATGAGGTTGGGCACCTGCATAGAAATGTCCGCTCCTCGAGAGGCTGCCTAGGGTGGCCGCTCCCTCTGGAGGTCTTGGTGTCGTCCGCCTCGCGAGGCTTGGCCCCTTGCGAGGGTCTTGTCTTGGTGGTCTCATAGATGGGTCGTACCATGTCGTTGATGGAGCCACGTCATGGGCCACAGGCAGGCAAGTCTGGGTACCCTGGTTCCCAGAACACTGACAGCAGCCCCCGGGCCCAAGGCGCGCTCGGACTTGGCTTCGAGGCAAAGCCAAAGGGCAAGGGCAAAGTGCTACGGCCCCCCAAACGCCTGCAGGACAGGCTGACGCATGGCACTTGATGAGACATGGGCGTCTCCACTTCCCCACGCCACCTCGGCAACTTCCCGACTTGACAACTACCTGGTGCATGCAGAAAGGCCATCATTGCATGGAGCGTGGGAGGCCAGCGGCCAGCCTTCCTTCGGCTATAAATGGGGAGGGGGGCGAAGCCCCCGGCTCATCTTTATCTTCTCACCGCTCGCTTCTTCTTCTTCTTCTTCGTCCCGCCATCTTTCCAGAGCATCCATGGCGCCAGTGAGGAGGTTCTCGGCCGCCGGGAAGGGAAAGGCTCCCAAGGAGGGACCAAGATCGCCACCGCCCAAGAGGGGTCGCGGCCGTCCCCGCAAGTATGCCGCGACGCCAGTGGTGGCTCCCCAAGGGCATGGGCGCACCCCCTCGAAGGTTGGCACCGCCTCCGGCAGTCGTGGGGGTGCTCGCTCCTGTGGTGGAGGCTGCCGCGGCCAGGGTGGCCGCGGCCAAGGAGGGGGCATGTGGCAGCCATTCAGCCACCGCACCTACAATCCCATTCAGCCAATGCGTCCTCAGAGTTCGTGGTGTGGGCGGGGAGGCCCGCAGGCGTCTGGTTCCAGCTCCCGCGCTTCTTTGCGGGCGCGCTGCCGACCGGGGGACCTGGCAGCCTCTGGCTGCAGGCCGATGGTTGCTGCAGCAAGGCCTCGTGGGTGGAGGTCGAGGTCACCCCTGTCGGCAACGTGTTCCTGAACCGCGGGTGGTAGCCGTTCGCCTGTGCACACGGCCTGCAAGGGAGGTGTACCCTCCACATCAGGCACAACGGTGCTGCGACCCTCTACGTCCGGGTCTTCGGGGAAGACGGCAGGCGCCTGGGGTGTTGCCCGGAGCGCGACAACGACGACGACGACGGCAAGAGGGGCGGTAGCATCTCCGACGGTGAACTTGCCCTTGGCGAGGTCGCGATGCCTCCAGCAGCAACGGCTCCTCCTCTGGGGAGAGCACAAGCGACTGTGACTACGACGAGCCGCCACACCGCCGAGCTCAGACCGGGGAGGGCGACGAGCCGCCTCGCCACCGCACCCCAGTGAAGTAGGAGGAGGACTCCGACTGAGCGTGGGCGTTGCTGGAGCCGGGTCTCAGGAGCCGCGGTGGTCGCACGGCCGCTTTTGCTTCTTTCTTTTTTCTGCATCAAAAAGTGGAAAGCCCTGCCGGGGCATCTAATGAACCATGGCGCTTGCGCCGTTATATTATTGTTTTTATATTGCGTCCTGGCATCCTGTTTCTACTAATTGACGGGTTCTTGCTGATGATGATTGGGATGACTTAGCTTAGTGTGCTTGCGGTAGATTCCCGTGCCGCGAGAGCGTGCTTCTCTGGAGCTTGTACCTCATGCGCCCTTCGTTCCAGAGAGGTTCTAGCAGGGGTTTCCTTCTTGAGGATTCGACGGTCCTCAGGCCTCGGGAGGCACCCGGTGGCTGCAGGGTTAGGGGACCTCCGGAGTGTTGTGCCCCGCGCAAGCCCCCGAGCGTGGGCTGGTCACCGCTGGTATGCCGTGTCGCGATGCCCTGAAGCACGGACTCGGGAGGGTGTGCATGCCCGTTGGCTTGTTTAAGAGCGTCACACGAGGATTAAGACGCCAAAGGCTATGACACCAAGGCTTTGGCGAGGTGTGTTCGCGGGCGGGCCCAAGCGGACACACTGTGCCCAGCACCCACGCACGAGACGCGCGAGGAAGAGCGACGGGCAACTGTCACTCTCCCTAAAGCGAGACCTAAATGAGTGAATGCTGCAAGGAGAAAAAAATCCCAACCCTTTCAAATAAAGACACGAGAACTTCAAATTTCATTCCAAGAAGTGGCAAATCGGCTATAGAAAGCAAGCAAAAGAATAGCAGCGTCCGGCACCTTGGTCTTCCTGACAGCGCGAAGCATGGGGCTTCCACTAGGACGTGGGTGGGAGCCCCGTGAGGCCCAGGGGCGGCACTCAGGAGACTCCGGGGCATGTACAACCCCACTCATTATTACATGAGAGTGTCATGGGCGGAGGCTTGAGAGGCGCATGGCTCTCGCTGGTCATGGATAGAACATCCGGAGGTGCTCGATGTTCCAGGCATTCTGGATGGGGACCCTGTCATGTGTCTCCAGGCGCGCGGTGCTAGGCCTGGAGACATGGGCGATCCTGAACGGGCCCTCCCACATAGGCGAGAGCTTGTGAAGCCCCTCCCTAGAGAGCACCCATCTCAGGATGAGGTCACCCACCTCGAGGGTCCTGGAGCGGACGCTACGGCAATGATACCGCCGCAACTGTTGGTACCTCGCGGCACGGAGCGAGGCTTGGCGGCGGCCCTCCTCCCCGAGCATGACTTCCATCACCCGCAAGGCGTCCTGGCATGCCTCGTCAAACGCCAAGACCCACGGGGAGCGATGTTTGACCTCATGAGGGAGGACTGCCTCAGCCCAATAGACAAGGAAGAACGGGGTCTCGCCGGTGGGCTTAGTCGCGGTGGCGCGGATGGACCACGGCACGGACTGAAGCTCATCGAGCCAACCCCTACCGCAGGCCTCGAGTTTCTTTTTGAAGCTCCTCGCCTTGAGGCCCCTCAGGACCTCCGCGTTGGTGCATTCGGCTTGGTTGTTACTCCATGGGTGCGCCACCGAAGCGTAGCATATCTGCGTTCCAAGGTTAGCACAATGTGTTTTGAAGAGGTTGCTCGTGAACTGAGAGCCATTATCAGTGGTGATACGGTTTGGGACCCCAAAGAGGCTAACGAGGCCCTTGATGAACTTGACAGTCGAGCCAGCTGGGATGGTGCGCACGGGCTCCACCTTCGCCCACTTCGTGAACTTGTCGATGGCGACATAGAGGTAGCGGTAGCCCCCGGCCGCTCGGGGAAACGGGCCCAGGATATCCAGCCCCCAGACCGTGAACGACCATGAGAGCGGGATGGTCTGGAGGCCCTGAGCAGGCTGGTGGATCTGTTTGGCATGGAATTGACAGGCCTCACAGGATCTCACCAGCTCAGTGGCATCGTTGAGCATCGTGGGCCAGTAGAACCCGCTGCAGAACGCCTTGCCCACGAGGGTGCGTGACGAAGAGTGATGCCCACAATCCCCGCCGTGGATGTCAGCTAGTATCTCGCAACCCTTCTCCTTGGAGATGCACCGCAGCGAGGCATCGTTTGGGCGCCTTCGGTAGAGCTCGCCGTCCTGCAAGTAGTAAGCGGTGGCCTGACGGGCCACGCGTTCTGCGTCTTCCTCCTTCTCCGAAAAGGTGCCTCGGAGCAGGTATGCCTTGAAATCCTCGGTCCAGCACCCCTCCTGAGGTTCGAGCGCCAGGAGCAAGCGGGCTCCAAAGGTCGGACCATAGGCTGGAGCGCCCGAGGAGGGGGCCACCGTACTTGTCGCAGGGCGGGGGAAAAGCACAAAGGCCCGCGATGCCTCCGAACACTCCCGGCGGCCCGGCGGGTGGGGCGACGCCTGCCATGGCAACCACGCAGCGCGGGCAGAGCACAGCTGATGAAGAGGCGGATCTTCGACACGCCCCTACCTAGCGTGCCAAATGTCGGATTTAGGGCTCCGCAGACCCAAGAAAGGATCAAACTCTGGGGCGTGTACGAAGAACTCAACCTATCCAGCCAACCGGCTCGTTGCTCCACGACCTAGCTCGATGAACAAGGAAGAAGATGGACACGGTAGTTTACCCAGGTTCGGGCCACCTTGCGGTATAAGACCCTACTCCTGTTTTGTGGTGGATTAGCCTCACGAGGGGATGATGATGAACCAGTACAAGGGATGAACAACCTCGCGAGGTCTGCTCTGGTGAGGGAATGAGTCGATCACTTTCCATAGTGGTGGTTAGCCTATATTTATAGTGGCCTCGGTCCTCTTCCCCCAAAACATAGGCGGGAAGGGATTTCAGAGCGGCCAATTTGAAAGGGGAAAGTGGTACATCTTATCCTGACGAAATGTGGTCCTCGCCTGCAAAGCTTCTGGTCATGACGCCGCGGTGGGCTCGACGATGACATCCGTCCTGCCGTCCTGGCGGTCTTGGTCTTACTGCACAGGAATGGAAACCTTTGCCGGATTCCTCGGGAACCCATGCCTACGCTTGCCTCCATAGCACCAAAGAGGAAACTGCCTCTTCAGCGCCCGCTGGCGCCCGCCTGGCCTCGGTCATCATGGCTTGCATCATCAAAACCTCATGAGTTTGGGCACCTGCATAGAAATCTCTGCTCCTCAGGAGGCCGCCTAGGGTGGCCGCTCCCTCCGGAGGTCTTGGTGTCGTCAGCCTCGCGAGGCTTGGCCCCTCGCGAGGGTCTTGTCTTGGTGGTCTCATAGATGGGCCGTACCAGGCCGTCGATGGAGCCGCGTCATGGGCCGCACGCAGGCAAGTCTGGGTACCCTGGTTCCCAGAACGCCAACATCATTGATCATAAAGCGGGGGCAACACGGACAAGGTGAGGGGTCACTCGTGGATCACTAACCAACCTATACTAAGCATATAGGACGAGCAGGTAGGTAACAATAGGAGGTTACAAAATCAGGCTATGCATCAAAATAGGTTCAAACAAACAAGAGTGGCAAAATCTAATGCAAGCATGAGAGATAAGGAAATGGGCGATGTAGGAATGATCAAGGGAGTTTGCTTGCTTGGAAGCTCTGCGGACAGATACGGACCCGCGATGGTGAAGTAGTCGATCACCGGATCAACAACAGTCTCTGGGTCTACCAAAAAAGAAGTAACGGAGGGGGAATACAGTAAATAATAGAGAAATCAAATGCATAACAAAGCATGACATGGAAATATGATGTGCTAGGGGTGACCTAACGCGGTGCTACGCGTTACAGACGAAGTAGGAAAATATCCCAGCTCGAGGCATTTATCGATCAGATGATTTGGAGGGGAAGGTTCCATGTTCGCTGTGTTGGGGGCATGTGACAGGTAGGTGGATAGCATATTCGGATTCGTCTCATTTTCACAGGTTTTCAGTGGATATGACACCCAAGGATGTTTCCCTCCCAAAGGATTCTTTGTACTCTAGTTCGGATTAGTCTAGGCTGCATGGCCATGCACATCCTCCACCTCTCGCATGTCGCCTCACCTCCCTCTCTCTCACATGCGCTACGAAGCCCTGTACATGTATGGCCCCTATATATTGAGCTCAATGCAATGAGAGCACCCAAGGTGCATTTTCCCTCGCATACATGGTATCAGACGCCAGTTTAGGCCCTCCTTCTGCTGCCTCCCTCTAACTGCACCTCCATGGCGAACCCCACCCCACCTCCTCCTCCACCCCCCCACCTCCTCCCTCGTACACCACCGGCGCTGCGCTGGCCACACCTGCTACCCCGGTTCGCCCCTCACACGTGAGCTAGTCTCTGCCCACCCCTTCCATGTTCTCTCGCGGCACTATCGGGTATCCGC